>NC_067126.1:39937096-40078168 GCF_021347895.1 Acanthochromis polyacanthus | reverse complement strand
TTTTAACATGAGCTCCTGTACACAGGCATAGAAAAGCCTTGGGTGATTTGGCATCTCTTTGTTTTGGATGTCTACATACTCATTTAATTCCTATTTAGAAACCAGAAATATTAACAATGATTATCACAAGCAAAGGCTTAAACCCTTCAGGCCTCTGGGAAGTTTCCAGGTAGAACTATTCCCAATTTTAGAAATACAGAAAAAACTTGCTGAAGCAGTAACTGTGACTTGAACTGAAGCAAGAAAAGTCCGAGGCACTCTGTACTTACTCAATTAAAAGTCCCTTATTAGCTACATGGACACCCACAACATGTTTCGACACCAAGTCTTCTCAGGGCAACATTTGTGAAACAACTTGGTGTCGAAACATGTTGGTGGTGTCCATGTAGCTAATAAAGGACTTTTAATTGAGTAAGTACAGAGTGCCTCGGACTTTTCTTGCTTCAGTTCAAGTCACAGTTACTGCTCAGCAAGTTTTTTCTGTATTTCTATTCATCCGCGGGCCTGGTCCTTGTAGAGCACCTGTTTTTACCCATTGTCCACACCTGTTTTGGAGCCTTAAGCAGCACTCAACAATCCTCCTCTTTTTTGCAATATTCCCAATTTTAGTTCTACAAAAGCAGCTTGAGTTGCATATGTTCACACACAGACTATTTAACCCTCCTGTTATCCTCATTTATGGGCACCAAAAAGTTGAAAATGTGGACATCAGAAGTTTCACTGTGAAAATATTTTTTCCTCCACATTTTCAAACTTAAAACGGGACAGTTTGACCCACAGGACGACAGGAGGTGATCACACTCCTTGAGAAATGGAATTGAAATTTCTTACCTGCAAAGCTCAGTGAAAGCAGCACCAGTATCTTCATCTTGATCTAAATGACAAAATCTTTACAGTTTGTGTAACTATTTAGAAAGTGACTGTGATTTCTTTAAATTGGGTTTCTAGCACGCTACTCCTCTCTCTGTTTCAACTGTTTCCTTATATCCCTCCAGTCTTTATAACTGCATAAGCCCTGCTCTTTCTTTCTGATTTCCCTGTAAGTCATAAAGCAGGGGCGTCCCTTTATCTTATCTTACCAAAAGCTCACGTTTTCCCTCTGTTTCCTCTTTGCAGTCATGCTGTCCTGTTTTGGAGGGTGTAAAGTTCTATATTTATAGGCCACTTTCAAAACAACTAATAAACTATCTTCATATCTGATATAGAAAATAAATCAGCTAGTAAACTGTTGCAAGCTCGTGTAGAGAGAAAATAAAAGTCATTTGACACGTGTGGAAATAAAAAAAAAACACTGAGTTGTTCACTATTCCTGAAATGGAACTTTAATGGTGATCAAAAGTGTAACTGTCAACTGCTGTATGAGCAACAGAGGGCATCCAAGTAGAAAATGTGGTTGTTTAGCTAATATATTAACCACACAGCTGACATTTCACCTTCAAAAGAAGTCAAAGAACGTTTTGCAGTTGACATCTATTTATCAAAAGAGGCTTCCAGTCAGTCAGTGCTGGGAATCTGAACAGAGCAATAACCTGTTTTTACTGGTATCATTGGTAACACAGTCTCAAGGTAACACTGTTAAACTCTTGACATTGTTTCATACTGTATTTTCTGTTTGTTTTTTTAACAGATGATACAGTTTGAAATGAATTGGTTTTTACACCAACATGTTTGAATAAAAACTACGACTCACTGTATCGGGATGAATAGAGGATTTTTTTAGCTCACTTGTCAAGTTTCTAAACCTCTGTGAAGACCTTTTCTGAACATCTGTTTTAAAACTACTGATTGATAAAAGTAGTTTACACCAAGATTCAATGTAGGAGTTGCATACTTTTTCTAACTATATTTGAAGCATAGTTTGCCTGTATTTCATCTGTCAGAAACAGAGGGAGGAGACAGGAGATGACCACAGCGACGCTTCTGATCGACCAGCTGTTAGTTATGTGCCATTAACAAAACCAATCACACATCCTCTAAATTTACATTTAAAATTAAAAAGACACTCTTAGACAGAAGACCTCCATCCCGGCTAGTAGTCCAGTCTTTTATCATTAGCAATTTGCAGCCAAAAGCAAGATCTGCACTAACATTTAATGTGTGCTTTCTGTTGACCATCTTTTACTTCATGGGAATCAGCCTGGTAGTTTGTGTAGAACCCTGAACATGTAGAAAACCAAACATCTGAACCCCCAAAAGCTGCCAGTGGGTTTAAAATGCAAGTTTCATTTATAAAAAGCAGAATAATTGGATTTTCAACTTTCTAGTGTTCCATGAAGTACTCATCTGTGATGAGCTGATCAGGAAATTTATTAAAAATTCTTATTATATTATTAAAAATTATTTAATTTTTTGTGTATTTTTATATTATTTTGGCTAAAATGTAAATTAATAAAAAATAGGTTTGCTCTAACTTGATTCTATATAAAAAGTACTTTTTGTCAATTCAGGACTTTTCGGTTGAACTGCAGCAGTGTTTACACAGTCTAGATTTAAAAATAAAAAGACAAGTACGAAAACAAATAAAAAATATATAATCTGTCTACAAGGTCAAGGAAGGTAACTCAGGCAGACTTCTTGTGTGCAAAATTTATTTTATTTACAGGTTGCCTCCATTAATGTGAGATTTAAAACGACAAAACAATGCAAAAATTATTTGCAAGGAATTTTACATTGCTAGTAAAACAACAACAACAAAAAAGTCCCATCGTGGCAGCACAGCCTCGTCTCTCTCCTTTATATATGGAGCTTCATCACTCCAGCCCTACCATCATACAGCATGGTGACATATCTATAACTTTGATGCAAACAAATCAGCGAACAGCATCACTGGACACGCTACACACCTGCTGCTATTTCTAGATGTCTTCCCTAAAGCTAAACATGTGAAACCACTCCTGACGGATGCTTTTAATACAAAAGAAACATTCATTAAAAGGGAAAACCCTCCACTTAGTCTGGCCCAGTGATGTCACTCTGACATAAATCCAGGAAGTGCCGGGCGGCTTCCAGCCAATCAGGAGTCTGAACAGAGGAAGGTCAGTATGAACACCAGAACAAACAGTTAAACCACCTTTAGCCTGAGATGTAATGATGAAGGCTGTAATCTGTAGCATAAAATGAACACAAACAAGCCCAGTAGAGTGCTGCAACGTTCCACAGCACGGTTAAATAAATACAAATATACAGAAGGAACAGAGTACTGATTTTATGGGGTAATGTGTAGCATGGAGGTGTCACAGAGAAATGAAAGCTCTCACCCACTTTTCCATATAGTCCTCTGTTTTTCCAGCATCGGTCACACCTGTGGACTTATAAATGTACAAAGACTTTTTTTTAGCTCTTTCTAATTAGCTGTCATTGTGCTGCTTTCATAGAAGAGCAGGACTTTATTTTGCAGTGAAAAAAAATGCAACAGGAAAAACACGGCTTAAATACATATGAGAACTTTGAATAAGAGCTAAAGTCTCTGAGGGGAGTTTTTCCTTTCTTCTTGGGAGGTTTTTGAAAATGAAGCTGCTAATTTCAAAACAAAATTCAAAATGTTACGTTTAGACTGACCTCATTCTGCTTTACGCTCAGGTCAACTATCGGTGCTGCAGAATAAAAATCAGAATCATTTTGATTTCTTCTGGGAGTTTGAATCCTGACCGGCACAAAGCAGCTTCAGTGTTCTGCTGCAGTGAATTGTGAGGAGGACAGTTGTTCAACGATCCCTGAACTCTGACGGCTGTCACACATCAGAGCTTCTTCTTCTGTGTTTGATTCATGTGAGATTCAGTACCTGGGAATGTTTGTTTGTGTAGATCACACGTATGTGAGGTGATGGCAGCTCTCTGATCCGTGTTGTGGATGAATGTGTGTGTTCACGGATCTCTGGGAGCTACATGGCATCAGTGTGTTCTGCTCACAGCCGAGCAGCTGGGATTGTTGATGGTCAACAGGTGCTGCAGCTGAGATGTTGTGAGCTCGTATTCCACTGTCTCCCCTGTGTGTGCTTCTGCACACGTGTCCTGCACGTATGGCCCCTGTGGTGTGTCTTTGTGTGTGCATATGGCCACAAATGTAAGCATGTGGGCCCGTTAAGCAGGCTGAGCGACAATGTGCTGTAGTGTGTGGAGGGAAACCTAATATGAAGGCCGCAGTAGCTGAGCAGCAGCTGTCTCATCTCTGCACCTCCGGTTACACTCAGCGCTGTGGACATATGGAAAACACAGCTCTGACCTTTGTGATTTCCATCCTTTGTTCAGATACTGCACAAAGTATTAACAGCAAAACGACATGTTCATGTTAGTGTGTTTTATTGCTGTAGCTGGGTGAGATAGAGGCACTTCTTTATTTATGCTTCAGCAGTTTAATTTCTAACAACGTCATATTTAACAGTGTTTACGCCAGCAGGCAGGAGGTAGATGATTACTCTGAAAGAAGAAATATCACAAGGTAAACAGGAGCGTCAAACTCATTTCAGTTCAGCAGCCACATTCAGCACAGTTTGACCTCCAGTGGGCCAGAGCAGGAAAATCACAACATAATAACCACAACTCCACATTTTTCCCTGTTTTAGTGCAAAAAAAAGGTATAAGTACATTCTGAAAATGTTCATATTTAATTACTACCTTTTTGCAAAACACTGAACAAATTGAAATTTCTTAAGAAAAATAAGTTCAATGTTAATATTATGCCTCTGTTTATCATTTATACACATGCATTAGCACTGAGAGACCACGGAGTGTCTACAGAGGTACAAACATTGAGTCACAGCTATCTGGAACTGAATGATGTCGTATTTTACTTTATGATCAAAACATTTCTCAAGATCTAGGAATTGTTACTCAGACAAGTAGGCAGAGTTATGTTACGGTCGGTGTATGTTAGTCTCTTTGTCTGTCAGCAACATACTCAAAAACAGACCAACGGATTTGGATGAAATTTCCATTAAAGGTCAGAAATGACACAAGGACCAAGTGATTAGATTCTGGCAGAGATGCAGCTTATAGTCTGGATCCACGGATTAGTTAAAGATTTCTGTATCATTGTTAGATAGTGGCCCAGCGTCACTGTAACCATGACAACCAGTGAACACTACATCAGCTGATTGTGATCCTACTACAAATCCACCTCTGAGGACTTATCAGGACTTATCCATCAGAAATGATCCAAGGAACAGCTGATTAAACTGTGGGGGTGTTTCTGAGTCCCATCAATTCCTGCCTCCCGTTACATATGTAGGTCATGTGATCCGGTATAAATACAGAACATACACATGCAGAACACACACCTGTGCTCAGAGCATGGTCATTTCATTTGTGTGTACATCTATATTAAATGGACACATTCTATGTTGCTGTGATTTTAGATCATCAATAACTAATAAAAAACACTGCACTAATACAAAAATATGCTGCATTTCTGACAATGCCATACAGGGGAATGAACAGCCTTGCTGGAGTACTGCACTATCTCAGTGCTTTTCTTGTTTTAAATTTACATTCATTTCCACATCTGTGTAGTGATCCTGACCACCTGAAGTGACACACCAAACAAACTAGATCAGAACTATTTCCCCCTGCCTTTTACATGTATACAGTTTATACAGAAAAGTTGTGGCAATGCAGGCGACAAGTTTAAGATATTTTCACTGAAGCATTGCACTTATGTCATCTCTGTATCTTTTACACTTTGCAAAGTCATCCTGTGGGTCAGGTTGGACCCTCTGGATGGCCAGCTTTGGCCCATGGCCATACGTTGGACACCTCTGATTTAGAACATGCATATCTATTAGGTCCATACTTCTCCTTTACTGATTCACTGCAGCTCAAGCACACTGCTCACCTGTTACCCTGCTCACAGCCTCCATACACTGCACAATGTGGTGTTGCAATACTGCAGTAATTCAGCCATACATGTCAGAACCAGAAACCAATCTGAGGAGGGTCAGAGCTACAGAAAGGCCCACCCTGCCAGCTGACAGGATCACTTTCTGAGGTTTATTTTGTGTAAAACCACAAAACTGTTTGTCATCAGTGCACTGTAATGTCAGTAGGACTTTTAGGCTATAAAAACTCCACAAGGACATGATAATAAGGTGAAAAAACGCAACAAACCTGATTTTCAGGAGGGTTTGTTTTTTATTTCTGCACTGTGCTGCCACACATTCTGAACTCATTAGTGTATAATATTCACCAGAACCTGTCCATGTCAGCTCTGCCTGCCATGCTTCTAAATTTAAACCAGCACTTTAGAAAAAAATATATCTGCAAGAGCACGCACACGCCTCCCCTGTAGCCCCAAACATCCCCGCTCCTCGTGACGTCAGAGCCGCCCTGCCTTTAAAACGGCAGCATCGCAGCGCTTACACAACAGCGCTCATCCCGCACGACTCTCCACGGCCAGCACGGATTACAGTCAACCCCGAAGTGGTGACCTGAAGGTACCAGAGTTCCTCCAAACATCCAGCAAACAGTCACAAAGACAGGTGGAGGGGCTAATCAGCTTGGATGAATTGTGCCAGTTTAGCCAGAGCGCACGGAGAGGAGCCGGTGCGCGCTTTGAGGCGGTGAATACGGAGGAGGCGATGCGTAAAAGGTAACAGGTGGCGCTTTATGGCACCACTGAGCGTTTCCAGCCTTTTGTGTCAGTTTTCTAAGACCGTGTTAGCAGCTAGTTGCTCTCAGAGTCAGTGGAGGAAAGTGAGGACGATGTGAATGCGGGAGAAAAAGAAAAACTGAAAGAAAGCTGCTGTATTCAGAAACTTTCCAGGTGAGCAATGAGGCGGCCAGCGGCTCTGGAGTGAAGATCGACTCAGATGAATGGACCGCAGGATGTTTTCTGGTCAGGCTGGTCTCAATTACAGCTTCAACCTGAGCGATGACCGGGAGCTGGTGGACGCGCCGGCGGGCACAGCCAAGCTCTCCCCGACGGGCTTCATCGTGCTGTCGGTGGTGCTGGGCTTCATCATGACTTTTGGCTTTCTCAACAACTTCGTCGTTCTGCTTCTCTTTTGCAATTCAAAAAGCTGCGCACGCCGGTCAACATGCTGCTGCTGAACATCAGCGTCAGTGACATGCTGGTCTGTTTGTTCGGAACCACGCTCAGTTTCGCCTCCAGCATCCGCGGGAAGTGGCTGCTGGGGCGCAGCGGCTGCAGCTGGTACGGGCTTCATCAACTCCTGCTTCGGTAAGTCCATTTGGAGTTTTTTTTTTTAACGCTAGCTCATGTTATGAATGGCGCTAACATTAGCTCAGCTGGCTGAAGGACTGTAGTCTGGACGCAGCGGTCACGGGTTCCAATCCATCTCGTGGCCATTTACTACGTTCCCCCTCTCTTTATCCACCTTTCCTCTCTCTCCACTGTCCTATAAAAATATGACTTAAAAGACTAAAATACTTTTGGATCTGGATTGTGTGCTGAGTTTTGCACTTTTAATGACCAAATCCAGAATTTTCTTATTTCTTAACACTTTCTAGACAGAATGAGTCTCTGCTGCACATTCAGCCTGAAGATATTGAGTGGAAAGCATAAATACAGGTCAATCTCTACAGTCTTGTGTTTTTTGTGGCACATTAGTGACTGAGGTGACTAAAGGGGATTCATTAATGATATTTCCAGATAAATTTTTTTAAAGCACATCTAAGTCTCGCTTCACATCATTTGTTATGTAAAGTTTGCTCACCTGCAGAAGGTTTCTGACAGGTTTTCTGCTGGGTGTCACTGCTTTCATGTGGCTAATTAGTGCATGTGAAATGACAGCTCAGCTACCATGGATACACAATAAAATGCCCCTCTGTGGACTTCCTTGTATGTTTTTATAAGAGCTGTGATGTGACCCACACGAGGCCGGTCATTTTATAGCTAAAAGTCTACTTATCAGTGCCCTGTGGTGGACAGAGTGGTGTAACAGTCACACTGGGTCTAAATACCACCAAACCTACAGCGGTCATTTCTGTGCTGCATCAGGCCACGCCCATCTGTCATGGACAACATGGGCGGCTGGATTGGTGGAGCTCCACTCCTCACTCTGACCTTCTCTCTCTCCACAGAACAAGGACTGCTGTCAGACTTGTTCATTACTACATCAGTGTTTGTGACCTCTCCAGACCCCTTAAGAAACATCAGGAGATTTCTTTTCCTTTAATAGCGAGCGAAAGCTTGTGTGAATTAACCCCTTTGGGCAGGTTTCATATTTTTCATACACGCTGGACTGAATTTAGTGTTTGTCACAGGGGGGAAAAAAGAAATCTTTAATTATGTTGTCAGATCTCTTCACGTCTTCCACCTGAATGTGTTCTGATTAGAGCGACAAATCCACCCATCCATTCTCTATACACCACTTTATCCTCACTAGGGTCATGGGGGGTGCTGGAGTCTATCCCAGCTGACTCGGGTGAAGGCAGGGGACACCCTGGACAGGTCACCAGTCTGTCACAGGGCTACATATACAGACACACAATCATACTCACATTCACACCTACAGACAATTTAGAGTAACCAATTAACCTCAGCATGTTTTTGGACTGTGGGAGGAAGCCGGAGTACCCGGAGAAAACCCACGCATGCACAGGGAGAACATGCAAACTCCATGCAGAAAGATCCCAGGCCGGGATTTGAACCGGGGATCTTCTTGCTGCAAAGCAAAGTGCTAACCACTTATTCCACTGTGCAGCCCCAAGAGCGACAAATCAGATGGAACAATCTATAACTGAGGGACTTTTGAAGTCCATGGGATGCATACAATTTTATTAAAAGTGAAAAAAAAAGTTTTTATCATCATTATGATCATGTCTTTATAAATTCCATCATTATTTATTATGGAAAAAATCACTTATTAATAAACAAAATGACTGGATATCACTAAAATATCAACTGAATAACATCTGAATTTAACACCAACCACCTTCTAATGAGCTAAACAATAATAAAATGAGCTGATTCACAAATAGTTTGGATTGTGTTCTTTTAGTAAGTTGAGATAATCATGACAGATATTTCTTTTATGGCAATATATCACATTTTATATAGAAATTAAATCCCTTCCCACTAAGTTCCCCGTTCCAAAAACTCCTCTCCAGGAAGTGTGTTAATTCCAGATCACATGACCTGCTCCTCATGATGTCATTTCCTCCTGAAGAAAAGACTGGAAGACTCCAAGGCTTTCTGACTTATTTCATATAAAGCAGTCATCAGGTTTACTACAATGTCTGTAGAAATCAGTTGTATAAATAATATTTAGAAGAATCTTCTCTAAAATACCATGTGGTGTTTGGTTATAGGCGGCCATGTTGGTTTAGGCCTGAAACGGCTAAAATGTGGACTATGGTACAAAAGGTCCTGTCATTATATATCGACCCATGCTCTGATCACGCTTTAATCACCCTTTAAACTCTGCATGAGATAAGAACAAACTGGTCATCGATTGATGCTGATGTTCCTAGTTTTCTGTTTATACTCAGCTTATCGCTGAAAATAACCAATGAGTATTACAGTCAGATATAGATTCACTGGAGCTGTCTCGCTGTCAGTTACATGTCTTTACAATAGGAGCTGACAATGCAGACATTTAGCAGGCCTAATCTTGGATTACATTTCTCATTCAGAAAACTATTTTCTGGATTTAGTTGGTTGATGTTCTGGCTTTTTCCCAGTGTTATTCCAGGAGCTGCAATACCTTCCCTGAAGTCTGCGAGTAAACCAACGAATCCCACGGAAAGACTTACGAACAAATTTATTCTGTGAGCGAATAATGTTGCCAAAGCCTGTAAGATAATTACCAACTGTGATTGTGCTGTAAGCGTTCCAGTTTTAGTTCATTGTTGCAAAGTTATCGTTTAAATAAGTGATGTAATTGGAGTTATTTTTGCGTTGTTGATGGTTACAAGTTTCCTGTAGTTGAACAAACTCAGTGCACCCAAACTTTTGTTGTTTTCTCTGTTCTAAAAATAGTTTCCCGTTCAGATTCAGGCCCATCCTCAGACCATGTACAGTACCGGGCCCGTTAATGTTCTGATTGTGCTTTTGTGCTTCAGTGGCTTTTATGGTTCTTAATACACATTTCTTCACAGCCAATCATTTGTCTTTGCACATTCAGACTGGCTGAAGGAATGCACAAAACTAAATTATTGTCCTATTTTTATTTTATTGTTGGTTATTATAATTCTTATTAGAATCTTCCTCCTACTTCTCCATACCCGTAGACTGAAATATCGTCTTTGTTTCACTGCATCTCTTTAATACATTCTTTGCATCGCTGCAACAAAACAAAAAGGGAATTCTGATGCAGCAGAATCTCCATTTTATGAAACAAAAGCTGCTGTATTTCGTAGGGTGTAAAATCAACAGGGCTTCTGCATGGTGCCACTGGCTCTCGGTTTTTGCAAACAAGCGTTGACTCGGTGCGATGCTGAAGCTCGCTGCGTGTGTTTATATGAATCTGGTGTCAAGATGCTCGCCCATTTGACAGAAAGCTGGTTTATTTTAGGAGATAAAAGCCTTGCCCTATGCAAACTGCTGCTACAAGCATGAAGAGCAATCTGAATGTTAAACACAAGCAAATACTCCTCTTCTGCTTGTTATTCTCAGGAAAAATACTTTACTGAGCACATCTGCATGGAAGTGATAAGGGATTTGCATTCTGTGCTAATTTCTCCACATGTAAACACTGGAGCAGCCATAATTGATGGTTTTAAATTAATTAAGTGATGAAATGCAAAAAAAATAATGCAAATAAATATATTTTTTTAGTTTCAAAATTAGATCAACATTAGAAGACAAATATCAGCTTCTACTTATGTGCGCTGTGCTGTTTTTGTCTGTTTCTCTTTATTTTCTTGGCATGCTTTACAAATTGTAAAAATAACTCTGAGGTATCATCTTCCAGAGTAAATTACTGCAGTAGCAACAGAAAGCCTGCTTCAGTCGGTCACTGCTGGAGGACAAACTCACACATAACAGGAGGAACTGATAATCAGCTCCTCCTGGACTGCCCAAGGCGAGCTTTAAATAAGGAAGCACAAAGAATCACATTCATACGAGCAGGTTTATGTGTTTTTCACAGAAAGGTTAAGTGGCGCTCAGAGTGAAATTCAGTGTGTATGTCATGTGAGAAGCTGCAAGTGGTGCACTCCAAGACTCAGCTCTCAGTTAAAAGAAAAAAAACAACGTAAGGCTTACTTCAGTGGTTCTTTCACGTCTAACAATCTGTTTAGCAACCCGGCTTTTCACCGCGACAACAACAAACGTTACACAACGTAGACAAACAAGTCCCACGTTTCTGGAGAACAGCTGGAAAGGCTGTCAACACTCTAATGATTTCCTTTCCTCGGAATATCTAGTTAAACTGCACGGTGGTTGTTGAATATATAAAACAGTTTACTGGTTAACACTTCTCCTATTTAGAGTTCAGAAAATGTTGGTGACAGATTAACACCATCGGAGGAAAGCCACATTTAACTAGTCAGCTTTCACGCATTACACAATAAAAGCTTCCAAGTTCTGGAGCACATTTAACATAAAATACGGGGAATTTTTATCTTCCCTTAGTATGTGATCATAAAACTGTATGATTGCCTTGTCCGCTCTCATTTGGTTTTGTTGGTGTTTTTTATCTTGCATCCCTTCTGGCTTTATTTTTATTTAATGTAATGTAAATGGATTTTATGCTGTTACTCCACAACCCATTCTGTAGTGTTTTATTCACGTTTCACTTCGCATGCTGCTTGTGATGAAGTGAAAAATAAGTCACAAATCAGTGGCCAGAGTCTTAAGACTTGACCGAGTTCAAACGATAAAGATCTTCAGAGAATCACCGAGAGGCAGCAGGATTTATTTACCACAAAAATCCAGGAATAGTTCTTAGCAGTGATTTACACGCTGAGAAAAACCAGAGATACTGAGCTGAACTTTGTCTTTGTGCTGTCAGAGTTGGTCGTATTTCCACGCCTATATGAGCAATAGCTTTGACACTATTAGACTTTAACTTCTATTGGTCAGATCATGACGTCAGGTTATCATATTTCACCCCAGAAGACATTAAGTTATCATTAGGTCATCTTTTACAGAGAACAGAACAACATGTTCAAGCTTTTTGCTCCACATCGTACCCTTATTATTCAGTGACACATTTCATGCATATTATTCACTAGATATTGTTCTGTTACTAATATATTTTAAAAGTTATAGTACTTTACATTTACAGTTACGTTTTGAGCACTCCACGTCTCGGTTTCTAAAAAGCACCAAATCTTCCAGCTGTGTGTGTGTGTGTGTGTGTGTGTGTGTGTGTGTGTGTGTGTGTGTGTGTGTGTGTGTGTGTGTGTGTGTGTGTGTGTGTGTGTGTGTGTGTGTGTGTGTGTGTGTGTCCCCTCCACCATCCCATCAAAACATCAGTTATTGCTAGAATATTCATCGTTTTCCATGATTATATCGTCTTTAACTTTCAGTACATTGTAACTAAAACATACTACGCTACACTTACTTTCTTTGTTTTGTCTGCTTTTTGCTACACAAGTTTTAATTGCCTTTGGATTGTTGTTTTCACATCTGGTCGAAAAGAAAAGGAGCCATTTGGTTAACACTGGAAGGTTTACAGTGATTAAAGTGCATTTTCACTGGGGGAAAAAATGTGAACAAACTCCTGCTGAGAGCGATGAGGACCGAGAAAGTCCTGCTGAGTCTTTGACAGCCTCAGTGTCGCATCTCGTCTCCTCCACAGCCACCTTTTCTCTCCGTTTACCTTTGGTTTTATAAATAAACCAGAAACCAGCAGGATGACTCATATGTGTCACATTTCATTGACTTCTTTCCTTTTTCATAAGATTTTTATCTTCCAGTTGCCGTCCGAGGTCTGCCTGCTGTCTTGGCCTCTCTAAATCTCTGGAAAGCAAGAACGGTTCTTTGAGAGTTTGCTATTTAATTTCAGAGACGTTTTTATGCCCCTTGTAATCTGTACTCACTGTACTCAGGTCACATTTTGGTTCGTCCGTTATTGTAAAGTGTAAACAACATTAAATTTGTGCTTTGTTAACAAATATTAGCACTGCAGCTGTGAGCAGGTTTTCATGGGAAAGTCAGCATTTAGTTTGAAGTGCTGCTTTACAGTCACTACAGTGTTAGGAGGACACCTCATTCAAATTACAACATTTAAAGCAGCTTCTAGTCACTTGGGATTAGTTTTATGCCTGCGTTTGTGCAACTGTGGAGGCAGAACCAGGATGTAGAAGCAGAATGAGCTGGGATGCTTCTGGTTTTATTCTGTGTGTTTCTGTCAGGTCTGGTAGCTTCTCCTAATAAGACATCAGCTCTACTGAAAACATGACTTATGGGGGGTCTCACAGATTGACAGCATGTTATTTTCTCCATGCATTTCTAAAATTAGGCTGTTATTGATGTATGATTCATGCCTGAAGGCTTTTCATCACTTAGTCACTTTAATTAAGACACCGGCGTGAACGCTGCTCATGCCATCATCATCAAACTGTGGCAGCTCAATAACAAAGTTGTAACTAAAAAAGAACAGAAAAAAAACTGAACCTTCTTGATGCCAGATGCTGCCAAACAGAACTTAATTCTGTGGTGATGACAGCTGGCTATACTTTCCATTTGCTGTCTTATAATTATGATTCATGTTGTTTTTAATGAGAAAAATGATAAAAGCTTCACAAACATCTATTAAGGTTTTATCCGTAACAAAAAGTGAAAAAAGTGAGTTCCCCAAAAGCCTGTAGTGTATACCGTGTCTTCTCAAATTATGTCTATTGTCTCAATTTTAGGTTCCAAATCAGTGAAAAATATACTCAGTTAAAAATAAGAGTTGCAGCAGTCTCACCAAGGAAAAACAGAGAAGAGTCTTGAAGCCGTCTTCAGATTCAAAAATAAAGCATTTATTCCGTGCAGTACGGATCAAAACACTCAGAGATACCCCGGGGTAAATCTGTCTGTGCCCTCCAATGCCCTGGCATTTATACTCCTCTGGTTCTGGGGTTCCACACCCCAGGTCCATTCTTCTTTGTTTGTGACAAATGTCAATGACCTTTACACCATTAGATCATTTATTCTCATGGTGTCTGCACTCCTTGTTTTTCCCAAAAACTAATAATAGTTGGGCAGCTGCACCAGGAGGACAGAGGCTGCATTTTACCTCAGGACATCTCAGCAGATACATTCTGTTACATTTCACAGATAACAAAGTACCACAGCTTCAGCCAGCCCTAACCACTTTTTAACCGCTTTTATCAGTAAACACCAGGGGCATTAGCAGACTGCCCTCTGACACCCAGATAATCAACCTGATCATTCTCACAGAATTCTGCTGAGTCACTGCTGTGTAATACTTTACTTCTACAGTTTTATCTCTAGTTCTGAACCTTGTGGTGCAGTTTAAATTCTTGCTGTGATGCAGTTTTAATTCTCCCCTTACTGCAGTGTAGCAGTTTAATTTTAATTCACCATTTTTTTACCAGTTTATTTACCATTCTTCAACAAGCCATGGTGCAATATGCACATATATATCTCACACAAACATGGAAATTTGAAGCCTTCACAAAACTGCATCCGATACAAACTACACAGAATTCTTGTTATGGATGAAATTTAGTATTTTTTCTGCTTTGACGTAGTGAGAAAGTCTTTGTCAGAGCCATAAGGTACATGAAAGGTAATAGTCATAAGCTTCGATCATTTACTTTGACTTGATGTTTAGTTTGGCTCAGACACAAAAACTAAATGATTAGGTTTAGAAAAATATTATAATTTGTGTTCAAATAAGACCCTTACACAATATGTTTGAAGCTTCTACTCCATTGTGACGTTATATGGGTCAACATATAACTGAGGGACTTTTTGTATCATAGTCCACATTTTTCTGTTTTCAGGCCTAAAACCAACATAACCGCCTAGAACCAAACACCACATGACATTTTAGAGAAAGATTCTTCTAAATATTATATATAAAAATTAATAAAATGTAAAGTTATTTCTAAAGATCTAGTAGTAAACCTGTTGACTACTTTCTAGTAAATAAGTCAGAAAGCCTTGGAGTCTTCCAGTCTTTTCTTCAGGAGGAAATGACATCATGAGGAGCAGGTCATGTGATCTGGAATTAACACACTTCCTGGAGAGGAGTTTTTGGAACGGGGAACTTAGTGGAAATGGATTTAATTTGATATTTTCCATATAAAATTTGATATATTGCCAAAACAGAAATATCTGTCATGATTATCTGAACTTAATAAAAGAACACAATCCAAACTATTTGTGAATCAGCTCATTTTATTATTGTTTAGCTCATTAGAAGGTGGTTGGTGTTAAATTCAGACGGTTATTTAGTTGACATTTTAGTGATATCCAGTCTTTTTTTTTTATTAATACGTGAATTATGGAATTTGTAAAGACATGATCACAATGAAAATTAAAAAAAAAAAAGCTATTCTTTACCTTTAATAAAAAACGTATGCAAATATATCCCAATGGACTTGGAAAGTTCCTCAATTACAGATCGACCCGTCTATTCTAATGTATGATTGGTTGGCTGAAAGGAAGCAGCAGCAAAATAAATGGCAAAGACGTCTTTCACTTACATCACAAACAAACTGAATCCAGCAGAAAATGCATTTCCTCAGAATGCAATGGGGAAAACAGTCCAGTGGTAAAGGAATATTTTTGGGAGACAGGGTGAAAAGTGACAGTTCTACAGAGCGCACCGAACATTACAACCACCCGCCTCATATGGTGTAAATCCCCCTGAAGCTGCTAAAACAGGATCCTACATTATTCTGGTGCATCTTACAAATGCTCAGTCTGATTGAGATCTGGGCAGTTTGGAGGCCTTGGGCTCTTGGTCGTGTTCCTCGAGCTGTTTGAGCGGTTTTTGCAGTGTGTCTGGGAAGACTTTGCCTGCTGGAGAAGGTCAGGGAGGGTTGTTGTCATTGTGGGTGTGATTCACAGCAAGGGTTAGGTCAAAGCAACATCCTCTGTGGGACCAGGGTTTCCCAGCTTTGTAACGAGATGATCAGTAATTATGTTTTAGGTCTGACATCTTGCTTTGTGTCGGTGCAGACTCTTCCAAGGAGTGCGTCATATCAAACACGCGTCTAAAAGGCTGGAGAGTACGGGTATTATGGCCGTTTACGCCTCTAAAACGTGAAAGTTGCAGAGTCTTAACAGAAAACACCAATAAAGTCAAGGTCTGACCAACAGATAGATTGGCTTCTTGTCTCTAAATTGGGTTTCTGCTTCGTTCAGTCAGTAAGAGTGACACTAAAAAGCAGAAAAACAGCACCTGTTTGTGAGTTTAGCAGCACATCCATGATGTTTGGGCTTTTTCCATCAGAACGTGACGTTGAGCGTTGGCCAGAGAAGAACATCTGATCACAAACATCAGTTGTTTTCTCACAAGTCCCATCATTGACAGCCATTTAAGGAAAACTATGACACATGAGAATAACAAAGGGTTGATCAGTGGAAGGATCCACATTGTTTGTGCATAAAGGACAGATGGCCTCACAGTAAACAAACCGAAAGGAGAAACATGTTCAGAATGAGCTGTTCTGACTCGTTGGGGAGATTAGTCCACACAACGTAACATTAGAGGATAATGAAACAAACAATTAAAAACCTCTTCCTAAGTCATATTACATTTGATTATTTTCCATAACAATGAAGGGATTGAAGTGCTACAATATTAAGATTTTTATTTTATATATGGTTCCTCAATCAAATCCATATTAATGTATAATTACATTCACAGAACTTAAATGAGTGATTAGTGCTGCATGTCAGTGGATGTGATTATCACAGCTGTGTAACAGATTTAGCAAAGCAGCTCATTTACAGCTGAAAAATCAGATGCTGCCCATGGCCTTGGCGCTATGTTTGAAACCCATTATTCTTAGTGAGATTCCAACACTTCTTTTCTCCAGTCTTGTTTCTTAGAGAAGTTAAAGGATGGGAACTGAGTGGAAGCAGTCGGTTTAGGATGTTTTTTTTTTTTTCCACTAGCGTTTATCTAAACTTTCACTCATACTGCATTTTCTAGACAATCTGTTTTCTACAAGTACACTTTACACCAACATGGAACATCCTCTGTATGCTCTTTAAGTATTCCAGGAGTACAGTATGTTACGTGTCCTTCACTTTAAATAATAGACTGCACCTAAAGATGGATGTGCCCTCCATGACTTCCCCCACAGGTGAGCTGGAAAGCAGTTCATTGTGGCGGCTGTAGCTGGAGCCATCTTGGCAGTTCTAAGAAAACTCCTGGCTATTCCAAAAATAAGCAAAGAGGAGGAATGTGAGTGGCGCTGGACAGATCATGATCATCAGAGAGGACACTCCCTTATTTATGCATAACTTTAAGCTTTAATACAATTAAAACCCTTGAATGATGGAATTATTCACAACCGCTACAACTATCATGAACAGGAAAATTAGCTAGAGACAACAGTAGTTTTTTTGTAGCAGCCTGTAAACACATGTCTCTCTGCTATGAAGTTGGACATTTTTATATGGGGCTCTATGGAGGTTGACTCACTTTTAGAGGCGGCCTCAAGTGGTCATTTGAGGAACTTCTATTTTTGGCACTTCAGCATTGGCTTAACCCTCCTGTTGTCTTCATTTACAGGCACAAAAAAATATTGTTTTCTTGTCTGAAAAAAACAATGAAAAAATTCAGCAAAAAAATTCCACAAATTTCTGAAAATTTACAAAACCTTCAGGAAGAAAATTTCAATAATTCCTTAAAAGTTTCTCTTAAAAGTGTTAGTTAAAAAAATCCCCAAATTTGGCAAGAAAATTCTTGTAAATATTAAAAAAAATAGTAAAAATCTTCCAAAACAATCCTAAAAATATCTGAAGTGATTCCATGTATATCAGTAAAACTTCTGATATTTTCTTTAAGAACATTCACATAAAAATCAACCAAAATCCTGTGAATTTCACTGGATTTTGGTTGATTTTTTGTGAATATTCTTCAGAAACATTTTTAGCATTTCTTTTTTTCCACCAAAAAATGTTCAAAGATTTCCTAAAAATGTTGAAAATGTGGACATCAGAAGTTTCACTGTGAATGTATTTTTTCCCCACATTTTAAAGCCTGTCAGTTATGACCTACAGGACGACCCGAGGGTTAATTTAAGTCCTAACGGTTGCTGCTGATCTACCTCTGAGGACTAAACTTTTTATTCTACAATACAGTAAGATACTTTTTTCTCATCTGCTTTTTCCACCCTTAAAGAATGTCAAAAAATCCCACGAAAAGCTCCGTGGTTAAGACTTTAGAGATCAAAAGGTCAGGGGTTGGAGCTCCAGCATGGAAAGCCGCCACTGTTGGGCCCCTGAGCAAAGCCTTCTGCTGCACGGCCCCGTAGTGTTCCTGACCCGCCACTCCGACCCCAGACTCCCAACAAGCTGGGACATGAAAAGGCTGCATCTTGTTGTACTCTGGACAATGACAGTACAGTTGAATCTTATCTTGAAAATCAATAGTTTCTCAGTATTTTCCCACGTCTATATTCTGTGTTGTAATCAGCCACTAGTAAACTGCTGCCAGCAAAAACACAGTAAAAATACAGTCAAAGCTACTCAGACAGTAGTGAATAGAGAATTCTTGGAGGACTATGGTAATGGATTTTTGTGCATTTAGGGGTAATAGTAGAAGCACAATGTTCTGAACTACAACGGAACACTAAAGTTCATTGGACAGCATAAGGTACAAGAGCCTCACCCAAACAATATGGTTTCATAAAGTGCTGTCTGCTTCCTCATAGAGGGTTTGTACTGAATGCTGAAGCTGGGGATAAAAGCCCACGTTAAAGGCTTGTGAGTGTTCATGACATGGCATTGTGGTGATGGATCTGCTGCGTAAGGAATAACGTACTCTGCGTTGAAAACACAGCATCAGTTTGACCAGACTGCAGCTGTGATATTTCCACATCACTTCTATTTTCAGGAATCTGTGTTTTATTAAGTGCCACGTTGGATGTATCAGAGCGTGATTACAACTTGGAGGTTGAAGTAGATGCTAATTACGAGTCTGCAGCTTGTAATTAGCACGTCTCTGGTGTGATGTTAACGCAGAAACGATGGAACTGGGTCTGGAGAGTCACCAGCAGCTGTGTGACTGAATTAAACACTAAACGGCTGAAAATCATTCCAGCTTTTAGGCGCCGTGAATATCTGAACCAAATTTAACGCCACTTCATCTAATTGAAGAGTGTGATTTTAGTGTGTTTTCAAATGTTCTGTTTTTCATCTACCTGTTTTTCTTCAACATTTTCTGCCCTTTAACTCGTCATTCCTCGGTAATATGTGGCATCTTGAACCATGGGATGCTGCAAGATTATTGCTTTCTGTTTCTACTTCAAAGACGGGCTGCAACGAATGATTGTTTTCATTGTCAATTAATGCTTTAATTGTTTTCCTGATTAATCGATTAGTTCTTTGGTCTAGAAAATGTCAGAAAACGGTGAAAAATATCAGTCTGTCCTTCCACAAATCTCCTCTTAACTGTACTATCATTGGTTTAATAGTTAATCTTTAATTGATTAGTTGACAACTAATCAATTAACTGATCGGCTGTTGCTGCTCGAGCAGAGAGGGTTTGTCTCTAGTCTTTCCTGGTTTTACTGGGGTTTAACAGCACATGTTCCTGTGAAATTGAAGAAAGACCAAGAGCCAGGATTGGATTTTAAAAAGGAGGCAGGTGCACAACCAGGGCTGTTTGAGGGAGCACCGATGTTCTACAAAACACATTTTAACCCCCTAAACCATCAGTTTAGGGTCTGTTCAGGCTAATTTATAAAACAGAGACACTAAACAGACCCTATTATCAGGATGATAACATACTGCCCTGCTGAAGCATCAACACTGATATTCTGAGGACTACAACCGCTGTTACTTTGAAGAGAAAGAATTCCATGCTTTGACACTTTCACAGTTTTTGGAACTAAAGCACAATAGATACACAATGATTCTGTTTTTCACTGAAAACAGAATCACAGCATTAGGAGCACATGTGAGTAATAAAATCCCTGATGGCTGAAATGTGTTCAGCTGCTTAAGCTCCTAGGTGTGTTGTTCTTGCCGGCTCAGTGCCACGGCTTACTGAGACTCTGAAATGAAGCCGTCCAAGGGTGTAACGTTCAGTCAGACATTAGAGGGAACCAGGTTTAGTTACACTGCTAAAAATACCAGTCTGTAGCGGAATTAGAACACAAAGGTATAAATGTGTGCTTAATGACGGGTTTATCATAATAAAAATGTCGTGACAGCTCTGATGGATGGTAGAATTCATCCAGAGAGGCTCTGATAGAAATAATTCCACTATTAATGGGGAGTCTGTGTGGAACAGCTGACCTTCAAAAACCAAACTCCTGCTGTTTCTTTTAACTTGCAGCAAAAAAAGAGACTCATTTCTTATCATAGAATGTAGAGATTTAGAAACATGTTGCAGCAGATTGGTGCTTATATTTGGCAGTGACGAATCAAATTTAATTAATTACTCAGTGAGCAATTACTAAGTGAAGTGGCAAATAAAGTTGTGCTTTAAATGAAGGAATCAGCTGACAATTGATGATTTCTTTATCCATCAACATCTAAGTCCTGATTGACTACAGTTGATTTAATTGAGACTCGCTGACAGGCTTTAAATGAGATTCACTGTCACAGATCTCCAACTGTGACTGAGTTGTCTTTGGAGGAAAAACAGTTACGAAGAAAGCTGAGTTTGTTTATTCTTTGACAATTTATGTGGCAAAAAGTTTCAAAGTTTTTCAGTAGCTTCCCAAGATAACTGGGACCAACTGTGGTGATCCCATGCTTCCATTAGTGCCATAAGACTGGCACTGGTTAGGACTGAAATAGTCCAGAAGGACCAAAAGTAGATTGCAGGTGTCAGTCTGCCATTGGCAACACATTATATTTGGCTTTTTTCCTGTCCTTATGCTATCTGCTTGTTTGCATTTTCAACACTCCTTTAATGAAGGGATACAACAACCTCTGGGCTATCAGCTGAAGAATATTTCCAGAATTAAAGGACTTGTGTCTCTTTAAAACAGGTCAGTTGGACCCACAGGACGACACGAGGGTTAAACTTTAAAAATGAACCCACAAAAGCTGCCTTACAGTATTTAAAATGCTGTCTTTTTATCTTTTTTATGCCCTCTGTGACGTTCTGATTCGTTGTGCTCCATGTTTCCCTGCTGTGGGATTAATAAAGGTTTAATCTATCTATCTATCTATCTATCTATCCATGTCACTGGTGATGACTCGGCTTCCTGCCTCTCTGTCCTCCTCAGGGATCGTGTCGCTGATCTCTCTGGTGATCCTCTCCTACGACCGCTACAGCACTCTGACTGTATACAACAAGCGTGGGCCTGACTACCGCAAGCCCCTTCTGGCTGTGGGGGGCTCCTGGCTGTACTCCTTGTTCTGGACAGTGCCCCCCTACTGGGCTGGAGCAGCTATGGCATAGAGGGGGCAGGAACAAGCTGCTCCGTCTCCTGGACGGTTAACACTGCCCAGTCACACGCCTACATCATTTGCCTCTTCACGTTCTGCCTGGGCCTCCCCGTCCTGGTGATGATCTACTGCTACACCAGGCTGCTCTGGGCAGTCAAACAGGTAGAGTCACTCCAAAGTAATGTTTCTCATGCTTTTCTGTCAGATGGTTAACCCTCCTGTTGTCCTGCGGGTCAAACTGACCCGTTTTAAAGTTTGAAAATGTGGAGAAAAAACATTTTTTCACAGTGAAACTTCTGATGTCCACATTTTCAACATTTTTTGGAAATCTTTGGTGGAAAAAAAGAAATGCTAAAAAAAAAAACGTTTCTTCAACATCAATCAAACAAAATCCAGCAAAATTCACTGAATGTTGGTTGATTTTTTAATGAATGTCCTTAAAGAAAATATTAGAACTTTTACTGATATATATGGAATCACTTTAGATATTTTTAGAATTTTTGGAAGATTTTTACTCATTTTTTGGAAAATATTTCAAGAATTTTCTTGCCAAATTTGTTTTTTTTTTTTTATTTGAATAAAACTTTTAAGGGAAACTTTGAATTATTATTGGAATTTTCTTCCTGAAGGTTTTGCAAATTTTCAGAAATTTGTGGAATTTTTTTTCTAAATTATTTGATTGTTTTTTTATTCAGACAAGGAAACAATATTTTTTAGTGTCCATAAATGAGGACAACAGGAGGGTTAAGAGCAGACAAAACCCGGAATTTCTTCACCCAAACTCTACCTTTTGAATACGAAACACTGCTGGCTTGAAAATGGGGAAAAAAAAGAAAAGTGTTTCATTTTCACTAAGAGCAGCAGGTGAACAGCCGGCATTCAGCTGAATTACATCCAACTTTTAAGGTAAAAAACAAAAACAAACTATTAAAGTCCATCATCATTTGGGGGCTCCATAGAAGTCACTGATGTTTGTGAACAGAGGTGCTGTGGAAGTCTTGTGGAGTGAGAAGGCTCTGAACTATGAAACGTGGTCTTCAATATATTTCATCCTCTGTGGGTATTTCTTGCTCCTTTCACATTTGTACTCATTTATGTTTGCATTTTAAAGTCCAGTAGCCCTAATGGAAACAGCACAACCATGGCTGGATGTAGAGGAATCTAAAAAACATCATTTATAAAATGTCATAAATCAATTGACACTAACCGAATTTATAAAAACCTAGAAGTAACGTATGATTTTCCAAGTGTCCACATTTGTTGCTAATATTACAAAAAAAACATGATGCTATAAACATTCACACTACTTCAGTTTTCAGTTCATTTCCATCCTTGTCTCTGTGTAAAGCAGCCTGTAGTTCAGCCAGAAACTCCTTGATTTTTTGTCGTGTGACGGTTAGACACACTGAGTCATTAATGGCTTCATAGCTTCACAGAGGAGCGTTTAATTTTTTGTTTTCCACTGAATCTCATTAGAGCAAACGGTGAATTTTTTTGGCCTATTTTATTGCTGAGACATTTAGAATGAAATGGTTTTGATAAAATATGATTTGAAACGTAGATTTGATCACGTTTTCCGACAGAACTGCAGGATAAATTCATGAACCTCAACAAAGCTGCTCTAGAAAAGAAGTCTTCACGGCTGCATTCCTCTTTATGACACAGAGAAAAAGCTTCATATGAACACACAACGCACAGAGTGGAACATAAAACAAGTGGGCTGCGTTTGAAGTAGCACTCTGCCCAAGTCCTCACATGGTTTGGTTTGTGTGCTGCTGGTACATGAAGGTTCTCACTCTGCTCTGTTCTACTCAGCGCATGCCAAGAAAATGGCCTTTTAGCAGCATGTCTTAGGTATCAGGATGTGATTTAAATATGAATCCAGAACACGTGTAGAGTCAGAAACCTTTGCATGCCTTATCTTATCAAATCAGAAAAGTATAGCATCGCAGTATACAGAAAAGAGCCACAGTCCCGCTCTGCTCTGCACAGATAGAGTTTGATTTCATACCTGATTCTGTGGCAGTTTTCACTCGTCACTCCATGTGAGAGCAGATGTTGCTGTTTGGAAGAACAGAAAGCTTGAAACTGGATGTTCAGGAAGAAGGTCTTTGTGCAGAAAACGGTGGCAAAACTGACTATTTTTATGACCAACGTTAATGAAACAACAGAAGAAATAAACTCAGCTGCTTCCTCCTTCCATTCAATCACTTCCTGATGCAGTGTCACCTGGATGGACCCTACCACCTGGCAGGTAAAGGAGGGGTGGGGAAAACATAAATTACACCAAAATGTGAGTAAAAGCCACAGTTTCAGCTGGTTCCTGCTGGTATACGCCCTGATATGGCCACTAATGAGCATATATAAAGTTTAACAGAACGTCAAACTTTATATATCCGTCCCCACTCCTTCTTTGCCCCCAAACCTCACTGCCCAGCACAGGATCATGCAAACCTGTCACATTTCCAGGCAACACATGCAGAAGTAAAGAAGAAAATCAGGCAAAACTACAACAAAACACCAAACCCACAGTGCAGTCAGCCAAAGGGAGCAGGACAGAGTGAACAGGAGCAACTTTTCATGTTTAAAATCCTGGGATGCTCCACATCCATCTCAGAAATCCGTCAGTGAGAGTAGCTGACAGATGACAGGAAGCCATGATGTGACATCGATGGAAATCTGCAGCTACAATGAAGTTTGATTGAAGAATTTTTCTGGCTAAATACGAGGGGCGTTTAATAAGTAATGCCCCTGACACACTTCCTGTTGTCTGATCTATTTTGCATGTGCAATGATTTGTATCTCTATGGGTTATGTGACAAATTACAGCTGTGAACTAATTGTGATTTCTGATTTATACATCTTTGAACTGAGTCAAGTGTGAAATTGAGCCTATCGAGTTTCGTGCAGTTATCCGGTTTTTGTATTTGAAAGGACGCACACCACAGAAGACTTTTGATGAAATGAAAGAAACTTATGGTGATGATGCCCCTTCATATGACCTTGTAAAACACTGGCATCGTGAATTCAAACATGGTTGGATCTCTGTGGAAACAGCTCCCAGACCTGGTGGCCCACAGAAGGAGGGCGTAGAGCAGAATACTGTCAGGTTCACAAACACACACAAAGGTTTGGTGGGGAGTTCCATTCATTCAGGTCACTTAAAGCGTAGAAAATAACCCTGTGCAAAATCAGTTTTCTGTGATGAGACAGAATGAGGGCGAGTTGTTTTTACCGCTTTGGTAACTCTTCAAAGCTGAAGCGTGATGCAGAACAGCAGAACACATGAACAGAGTGGTGCTAGGACCCTGTAGATGTTTCTGTTCCTGAAGTTCACGCTTCACAAGTCGAGGAAACGCAGCTAGAAAGGTTGCTGCTCTCATCAGACGCAGATAAAGGAGGCAGGGAGACTGTCTGATGAAAACTGAAGCACTAAATGTCTTTAAAATTCATGAAATGGAAGCAGAAGCATGTATTTGTTACCTTCCAAACAACAGAGGGGCTGCAGCAAAGTCAGCAAAATGAGTTTTATCTAAAACAGTTGTTAACTGAATGGAGCTCCAGGACAGGCAGAGAGCGCTGAACTTTCCATGTCTTTTCAGCAACCACTGTTTGAATGAAGGATGCACGGCGGTGACCGCTGGATGAGGTTTTCTGGAGTTTTGGGAATAACTTTACTTATCTTAAGTAAGGGAAAGCCATTGCACTCCCAGCGATTTAGATTGTATATTCCTGAGAGCAGAGGAGGGAGCAGGATGAGGATTATCACAGCATTATGCCCCAGACAAAGCCTAAGCCACTCAGCCACCTTTTCTTTTTTAAGTTGCTTTAATCCAGTGTTTTTTAAGCACTTTCAGACCTCTGATTGAACCCATAGTATGAAAAAGCTGCTGCTGCAAAGGGAGTTCCAGCTGTAATTACCTCTGTGTGGCTCACACAGGACAGTTTCAGATCATTTTATTACATTTGGTCATTCTCTCTTCAGTCCTTAAAGACTGAAAAAGGACATTTGTACATTTTCAGAAGGTATTTTAATTTTGTACAGTTTGCAGCGCCTGTTAAAGCAGCATGTTGGTGATCATGAGGAGGCACGGGGGCCTCTCTGTGAGCAGACTATGCTTGTCATAGAAGTGAATAGTCCAGAATAAAGTGGAGAATGTGTGTACAGACAGCATCACAATCACTTTTACATGTAAGAATATGAGCTCAGACGCTATTCCTGGACATTCCTGCCTCTCCAAAATGCTTAAAATTCTGTGCTGCACTTTCCTCATTTAAAATTTCTCGGGGCAATCTCAAAGTTTAATGAAGAAAACAAAAGCTAAAACTGCACAATTACTCTTATCGGGCAAAGGGAAGAGCTGAAGGGCATCGAGGGGGAAAAATGGATGAGCATCTCAGGCAAACAAGACGGTCACACGCTGAGAGCAATTTGTAAACCATGAAATAATGAGTTGACTTCATGATTTCATTTTCTGATTGCTAAAGAAAGGAGCCGTGATTAAACTGAACAGAACAGAACACCAAGAGCAGTTTCTTTGTGCTGTAAGAAGAAAGTCACAAATAAGTGAAGTTCTTTATAATGTGGCCTGCTTCAGCGAGTTCATCCATCATCCATCTATCCATCATCCATCCATCATTCATCCATCATTCATCCATCATTCATCCATCATCTATCCATCATCCATCCATCCATCATCCATCCATCATTCATCCATCATTCATCCATCATCTATCCATCATCCATCCATCCATCATCCATCCATCATCCATCCATTATTCATCCATCATCTATCCATCATCCATCCATCCATCATTCATCCATCATTCATCCATCATTCATCCATCATCCATCCATCCATCATTCATCCATCATTCATCCATCATTCATCCATCATCTATCCATCATCCATCCATCCATCATTCATCCATCATTCATCCATCATTCATCCATCATCTATCCATCATCCATCCATCCATCATTCATCCATCATTCATCCATCATCCATCCATCCATCATTCATCCATCATCCATCCATTATTCATCCATCTATCATCATCCATCATTCATCCATCATTCATCCATCATTCATCCATCATCTATCCATCATCCATCCATCCATCATCCATCCATCATTCATCCATCATTCATCCATCATCCATCCATCCATCATTCATCCATCATTCATCCATCATTCATCCATCATCCATCCATCCATCATTCATCCATCATCCATCCATTATTCATCCATCTATCATCATCCATCCATCATCCATCCATCATCCACCCATCATTCATCCATCATCTATCCATCATCCATCCATCATTCATCCGTCATCTATCCATCATCCATCTATCCATCATCCATCCATCATTCATCCATCATTCATCCATCATCTATCCATCATCCATCCATCCATCATTCATCCATCATTCATCCATCATCTATCCATCATCCATCCATCCATCATTCATCCATCATCCATCCATTATTCATCCATCTATCATCATCCATCCATCATCCATCCATCATCCACCCATCATTCATCCATCATCTATCCATCATCCATCCATCATTCATCCGTCATCTATCCATCATCCATCTATCCATCATCCATCCATCATTCATCCATCATTCATCCATCATCTATCCATCATCCATCCATCCATCATTCATCCATCATTCATCCATCATCTATCCATCATCCATCCATCCATCATCTATCCATCTATCCATCATCCATCCATCATTCATCCATCATCCATCCATCTATCATCATCCATCCATCATCCATCCATCATCCACCCATCATTCATCCATCTATCCATCATCCATCCATCCATCATCTATCCATCTATCCATCATCCATCCATCCATCATCCATCCATCCATCCATCTCTCAATCCTCATCAGGGTCATGGGGGGTGGAGTCTATCCAGCTGATTGAGGGATCACCTGGACAGGTAACAGCCTATCACAGGGCTACACATAGAGACAAACAATCACACCTACAGACAGTTTAGAATCACCAGTTAACCTCCACATATTTCTGGACTGTGGGAGGAAGCTGGAGAACCTGGAGAAAAGCCACACATGTGCAGGAGAACATGGAGACTCCATGCAGAAGGATCCCAGCCCAGCTGCAAGGCAGCAGTGCAGTCCCAGATACTACATAAATACCATAACACTCCAGTTCATTACTTATAGAGCAGCCATCACATTCTGTACGTTCCATTTGAAATATGTTTTCAGCACATTATTAGTTCTTTTTATCTGCTGCTGCTTGAAATTTGCACTTAGTTGCATTGTCATGAAGGTCAGTTTGAGTCATAGCAGTGGACAAGTTGTTCAGCAGCAACTTTAGGCACTAAAATAATGTAAATAAAAGCAGGATCAAGGACTGCAGTCTTCTGGACGGAGATCTCAGATGTTCCACGGATCTGCTGAAGGCTGCTACCACTGCTGCCTTCACTGCCTCACATCTTTTTATGCTCGTCTCTCAGCTCTTGGTAGTTTTCGAGCTTCTCATGTTCCTTCCTCTTTATGTTACTGTCTCTTGGGATTGCACATCTATCTTCTACCGCCTTCTTCTGCTGTTTATCAGCCACCACAGGGTCTAATTGATTTGTCACCACCAGTTGATCAGTCTGGATTTGGAAGTCCTACAGGATCTAGGCTCAGATGTATCTTCCATTTTGATCCAGGGCAAACAGCTCATTGTCGGTGCAGACGTTTCTGGAAACTATGCCAGCTGCTTGGTTATGGAGCTCCATGTTTGCTTAGCAGCCTGCTGTTATGAGCTGTGCAGTCTCAGGTGTGTGTTTACACAGCCTCCAGCATGGGTTCAGTCTGCTGCAGGAGAAACCGGCTTCTATCAATCCTGTGCTCAGAGCCTGTTGCTGTGTTGCCAGGATTAGTGCCTCCTTCACACCTGCCTTCTCTAGCCGCTGCTGTGTTTTCTAGATATCAGACACTTCTTCTGTCTTTTAAATGATGATTTAATGTTTTCAGGGTTAAAAGCTATCCAAACCTACTTGGCCTGATGTGAAAAAGTAATTGCCCCAATTTGTTAAATCATGAATTAACTGTGGCTAATCACATTTTTTTGGAAAGCGAGTTCAATTTCACGGACCACACCCAAACCTCATGAGCTGTTCAATCCAGAAATCATTTAAACAGAACCTGTTTGACAAAATGAAGTCGACCAGAAGATCTGAGAAAGAACAGATGAGAAATAAAGTAGCTGACATCCATCATTCTGGAAAGGGTTACCAGGCCGTTTGTAAAGCTTTAGGACTCCAACGAACCACAGTGAGAGCTGTTATCCAACCAAAATGACCCCAAGAGCACAGCGACCGCTCATCCAGGAGGTCACAAAGGACAGCATCTAAAGACCTGCAGGCCTCCCTGGCCTCAGTTAAATTTAGAGTTCATGACTCAACAATAAGGAAGAGACGGGACAGAAATGGATCCATGACAGAGTTCCAAGAGAAAACCGCTGCTGACCTGAAAGAACATAAAAGAAACACACATCTGAATGATCCCCAAGAATCCTGGGAGAATATTCTACTGACTGATGAGACCACAGTTTTTGGCAGGTGTGTGTCTCTTTACATCTTTTGTAAAAGTAACACAGCCTTTCAGAAGAAGACCATCATAGCACCAGTCAGCATGGTGGTGGTAGTGGGATGGTCTGGGGGTTTGCTGCTTCAGGACCTGGACGACTCGCTGTGATTGATGGAACCATGAATTCTGCTCTCTGTCAGGAGGAGAACGTTCGACCATCAGTTTGTGACCTCAGGATGCAGCACATCTGGGTTCTGCAGCAGAACAACGATCCAAAACACACCAGAAAGTCGACTTCTGAATGGCGTAAAAAAAGAGAATTTCACCTGGTTCCTGCAATATGGCCACGAATGAGAATATATAATGTTTAACAGAATGTGAGTGATTGCAGGAATCATTTTTCTATTGTTCCCCCAGAGAGAGAGAGAGAATATTTGACTTTCGAATATTAAATATTTTTTTGTGATTTCAAAAAATGTTTGTAACACATCATCATTATCAGTGAGGCTTTGGCACAGACAGCAGCTACAAGGATCCTGTTGGGAAAACAAACATCCCTCAGCATGCAGAAACATTCTGCTTATTTAAGTCAACAATCCAACCACACACAGAGCGAGGAGAGCAGCAGAAACACACAAAGTCTGCGTCTTATCACAGTAACGGTGACATCTGTATCAGTGGCTGCAATGGAAAATAAATACAACATTTTTAGCTGTAAACTGTTGATATAAAGGTAAAATTACCAAAGTGTTGCCAGTAGACCCTTCAATCTACAAACAAGGTCAGTAACTACTCGTATGAAATCTCAGTCATGAAGATGCTGTATTTGCAGAACCTTCCCATGTGATGTGAATCGCTGTCATGTGGAGCCGGGTGTCCAGTAATCTGTTCATGGAACTGACACCGTGGGCTGTTTCAGTGGAAAGTCATGCAGCAACAGGCTCCCTCACCTAACCCGGACTTCTTCGCTGAAGTTATCTCATCCGTGAGCGGAGCTAAGCTGCTCCTGGCTCAGGGCCCAATTAAATCCCTGGAGGTTTATAAAACTGAGGATTATTTGCATTAGCCTAAGTGTCTGGGAGTCTCAAATAAATTTGTGGGAAAGTACTTAGCTCGTGGGCTACGTGGAACATCTGAGCATCTGAGCTGGGAAAAGTCCCCCACTTCACGTCATCTCCTCATAAAGTGAAGGAAAGGCTACGATTAAAGCTGAAGCCATCTGTGTGTAAAGGCGTCCGAAGAGCGTTGTTGAGAGAGTTTTAATTGGATTAAGATTCATTTACAGCTTGGTGCTTCCTGATAAAATTATGCATACATCAGGAGATCATCTGAGAAAGTAGATCTGTTGAATTTGCTTACAGGAGAGTAAAGAGGTGTGAAGAGTGTTTTCAAAGTGTGACACCTTTCAGTGCATGTTCACAGCATTGAAATGTGCTTCAATGATTTGATTACTGGCTAATTTGTCATGGAACGTGCACCACTGAAGCACAGTATCAGCAGCAGCTAATGCACTGGTGCTTAATCCTCGGCCAGATCTTCCAGAAGGCCACTGTCAGCTTTAATAGCTTCTCTGCTGTAGCTCGTAAAGTGCTCAGAAATAAGGCTGTGTTACATTAATTCAGTCTGGCACACATAAAACCTGGGGGCAAGTGCAGTTTCTCTTGGACAAGTGCTGGTGGGTTTGGGTCTTTGTGTGTCTGCAGTAATTCATGGGAACTCAGAGGTAAAACAAAAGAGGTCAGATAAGGGTTAGTATAAAAAAAAACATTAAAAACATTTTTTTCAGGGCAGTCTTGTTCAGAGAGGAGTTTAATCACAACTGTCAAAATCTTCGATCATTTAACGTGTGTCAGAGGCAAATTTTATTGTGGGATGTTTTGTTTCATAGTCCACATTTTAGCTGTTTTCAGGCCTAAAACCAACATGGCCGCCTATAACCAAACACCACATGGTATTTTAGAGAAAGATTCTTCTAAATATTTTTTATACAACTGAGTAAAATTGTTAAAAAGTGATTTCTACAGACATTGTAGTAAACCTGATGACTATTTTATATGAAATAAGTCAGAAAGCCTTGGAGTCTTCCAGTCTTTTCTTCAGGAGGAAATGACATCATGAGGAGCAGGTCATGTGATCTGGAATTAACACACTTCCTGCAGAGGAGTTTTTGGAACGGGGAACTTAGTGGAAAGGGATTTAATTTGATATTTTACATATAAAATTTTATCTGTTGCCATAAAAGAAACATCAGTCATGATTATCTCACCTTAATAAAAGAACACAATCCAAACTATTTGTGAATCAGCTCATTTTATTATTGTTTAGCTCATTAGAAGGTGGTTGGTGTTAAATTCAGACGTTATTTAGTTTATATTTTAGTGATATCCAGTCATTTTTATGAATAACTGATTGTTTCCATAATAAATAATGATGGAATTTGTAAAGACATGATCATAATGAGCATAAGAACTTTAATTTTTTTTACTTTTAATCTAAATGTATGCAGATATATCCATGGTCTTCAGAAGTCTCTCAGTTATAGATTAACCCATAAACTGTACATTGTTTGGATTAATTTGTTCACTGTATATTTTCTATTATACATTTAAATCAGTTGTGTTTGAAAATATAAGTGCTTTAGTACATCCAGAAATTCTCATTTATCTTCCTCCCAGCCGGTGGAGGTGGATATGATCATTTTAATTAGACTAATAAGACAGCAGTGTTTCCAAATTATAGCACGGCTTTTCTTTAATTGATTTTTTTTCATCTGGACAGGCAGTGCTTTTTAATTTGACACAGGAGTTTTAATTTGTTTTAAAGTACTTTACATTCAGTCAAATCATCTCTTTTGTTGCATGACGGAGCAGAGAAAGGCATGAAGTGCTCTGAATGCACCTCAAGGATAGGTTTTATGTACATGGTATTTTATCAAAGCTTTTAGACTCTGCATGAAACCAACAGAAGCAAAGCTGTCATGTTCTGTTACGAACACCCTCAAGTGCAGAGCGTTTTTCCAAACAGCAGAATCTAAACTATGAAGAAAAACAGAAAGAAACAGCGGCTGATAGCATTTCATTTCTATGACGGTCCTTTCTTCTCCCATCATCTACAGGTGGGGAAGATCCGAAAGACGGCGGCCCGGAGGAGGGAGTACCACATTCTGTTCATGGTTCTGACCACGGCGGCCTGCTACCTGCTCTGCTGGATGCCTTACGGCGTGGTGGCCATGATGGCGACATTCGGCCCGCCCAACATCATCAGCCCCGTGGCCAGCGTGGTGCCCTCGCTGCTGGCCAAGAGCAGCACCGTCATCAACCCTCTCATCTACATACTCATGAATAAAAAAGTGAGTCAGCAGCCCTTTTTCATCATTTGGAAATCAGGACACTTTGACATGTACAACGGCTTTATTTACACAGTAAAAAAAGACAAATTACAACAACAGAAATCATACAAATGGTCTATTTAAATATCAATTCAAGTGTAGAAGAAGAGAATTCACTGACAAATAAAAATCTAGAACACCCTAAGGCTGCTGGGAGTGAAACAGGACCTTCACTCGTATCACGCTCAGACATGGATGCTTCTTTGTTTTTTCCTTCCCCTTTTAGAGCTGCAGAAGGGAAATGTAGAAAATGTTTGTTCAAATCTTTAACAATCCTTCAGAGGCAGTGTGGTGCAGATACTCCCACAACAGTAAATGAAAAACGGGCTGGGAGGAGAAGCGGTGGTGTTTTCTCATCTCGTTACTTCACCGACACCAAACATGAGGGTCAATGTCAAGCTTCAGTTCAACATCCTATTACTGGCATTAAAACTGTGGAGGAGAGAAAATTCAATTAAACTTGACCTCAGGCATCCCAGAGAGAAGCAATAACACCTCGCTATCACTCCGAGTCCTCTCCCATGTCTAACCCACCCAACTCAGGTTTCATTAAAAATCTAATTTGGCACAATATTAAGATGCAAAGATGAAGATGCCAGAAGTGATGCACTCGGTCAAGTGCTTCCAGGGAACTGCTGATTGCTGCACCGCAGCAGGATGGGATCCACAAGCATGCATTAAAATCTGCAGAACATCACTTAAGGAAAAGAAAATGTTGGAGCACAATCTCCTCTCAACATTAATGACAATGGTGTCTACTTGCAGCACAGTACGGCACAGACAGTTTAAGACTTAGCCCTGATCCTGTTTGCATGCTCTGTGCATTGAAGAGTTATTAGAAATATACATGTACAGGATGTTCAGGGCTGTTTGCACCTTCAGTGTGCTACAATCACAAGCACTAAAACATTTCATCCTTTACCTCAACGGACGAACAGAAAAACCGACAGCAGAGCCCAAAACCTGCATGATTTAAAATAAACGCTGAAATCTCCGTAAGCTTTAGAAATCTGTTCCTGTAGTCCAGTTAAAAACCTGTTCCAGTCCTCTAACAGCTGCTGACTTCACTGGATCCTCTGCTGTATGAATCTTTAAATAACTGGGGCTGGGTATCAAACTTTTTGTATTCTGAGCAAAATGTGTCCAAAGCATCAAGGCTGCAAAATACAACCGTAAATATAAGTAGAGACCATTTATCAGCAGTTTTACAGCGATTCTTTAAAATCTCCACTGAAGCAGACGCGGTACATCACCGTCCATTATTGCATTATCAATATCTCAATGTGGGAAAAAGGCTTTCACGACAATATTTGATTACAGAATTTTGCATCAATGTGATGAAGTCCTTTGTTCTGAGTGTAATTCACTGAATTAGTCATTTCATCTAGAAGACACGCTGCACATGCATACAGTAGTTTCTCAGTTTAATTTCAAGAAAATTTACTAGATCACAATTTACACTCTATCAATGCTGAAATATAAAATACGAGTACTGAAAACGTGTTTCCATATGGACACATGCTCACGTCTTTCATGGATTAGCTAAAGTCTGAGTTAAAAAAGAGATTTTTTAGGAGACAACAGTGTGTTTTTGAACTAGTCCTGATCAATGTTCTTCAATACCCAGCCCTGGTTGAGCCCCAGAATCATCCACACACAACTATACGACAACTTCACATCAAACTACTCAAAGCAACATTTCTGTGACGATTTCATATCTTCCACCAAACCACAACCAATGGCACAAGCACATTTTGTAGAATAACACATTTAGGAATAAAAATCTCTAACAGGCAAAATCTGTCCGACTGCATGTCCGTAGCTAAATAAAAAACTAATTAAAAAGCACAACCAACTCTTCTTTCCGCACTAAGACCTGTAGGGCTGGACCCGAATATCCGAATATTCGTTCGCTACGGCGGAATCCAGATATTAATTTGGTATCCGAATATGCGGCGTTACTGTCTTCCCTCCGCCTTCGGCCCACATCGGCTCATATCAGCTCATCCCGTCATGTGATCACATAAACATATACACATATGTCTATGTGATCACCCCCTCCTCCCCCCAGACAAAAGTATTTGGACCTCGTCTCTTCCCTTCGCCTTCGGCCCACATCGGCTCATCTCGTCGTGTTCGGCTCATCTCTGCTCCTCCATTCCTGTTTCTTACCACCACCTGAATGGCCGGGTGGCTGCCGACTCTGACGTCACGCTTCACTTCGTTGCATAAACACAAGACAAGATGCTGAAGACCTCTGCTGTTTGGGAATTCTTCAGTTTAACTAAAGACTAAATGAGGGAGAAGTTTGGACCTGGGAGACCAGACGAACAGATCTGAATATTCTGGCTGTCTCGGCCACAAGCAGCGGCAGCCGCCGCCATCGCTCCCCCCCCTTAACGTCCCCCATCGGACGTTACGGCGGAACGAATATTCAGATTTTCGTCTTTAATAGGGCCCGAATATTCGGAGGCCAGAAAACACTATTCGGGCCAGCCCTAAAGACCTGCAGAGCTAGCAGTAGATGTGACACCAGCTCACTGTAAACAGAAAGACATCATCCTACCTGCAGACATCACAAGTCTGAGGATATTACCGCTCCAAATTCCTCTTTTATAATCGTCTCCACTTGGAGCTATGGAGGGGAACAGACTAATATTAGAGGAGTCTGGAAATATGAGACATTTGTAATTGTAGGGAATGCGCTTCATGCTATTACATAACAAGAAATAACCCTGCAGGGAGCTGCACATAAGCAGACCAGCAAGGATTTGGCCACAATACGCAGTGGTAAAGTTACATTCAATAAAAGAGAACTGACCATCGAGAAAAACAAGAAGAGAAGGGAAGGGGGCTGGTGGTTGCTGAGGCAGAGCTGAGAATCCCCTGATACGTGTTGCTTCAGAAAACATCGACTGCTCTCCACATCTCGTGGCAATCAAACTGAACGGTACTGCAGTCCTGCCACAGTATGAATCCAACAGTCACAAGGCAACCCGAGGGAAGTGTTCAGTCGACCACTAGGCACAGGGTTACGGCTGTTCTGAGCACCTGTTTGGCCCCATTTTGCTTTGATTTAAACACACACTTACACCCGAAAAGGAAAAGGTGAACAGAAAGTGGCAAACCGGTGGCTGCCGGTCAGCATGCACAGGACAGTAATTCAGCATCAGTAGTGAGAAATGAACACAAACGAACCGATTTCACAGGAGGATATGTACAGTAATCTGACTGCTTTTCCGTTTCTTTTTGTGCATTCTTGCTGCTTCGTGTGTGTTAAAGTGTGTGAGGTTTTTGACATTCAGCGTGGATGACTTCTCTGTTCACTCACAACCTTCAGACCAGTAAAAAAGAAAAGAAACAACCCCATTATAAACAGCGGCCTTTCCTCTACGTGGAGAACCACCCATACTACCTAGAACACAGACTGTACACCACTGAAACACCCACTTATGGAAAATTCACTTGTCTATCTAGAACATTGATCTGTTGCTACCCTAGTCAGCTCCACAGCTAACGTGGCTCAGCTAAAGCAGAGAAAAATGGTCTTTTTTCCAGCCCCTTCTTGGAGGCTCTCCCTTCCAGTCTCTGGTCAAAGTAAACCGTCTCGGTGAAGACGAGGTCTTGCAGAAACCTTCATGTCGATCCCTCCCCGGAGGGCTATGGCTTATGCTCTTCAGTGGTCTAATTTAAACTTGTCAGCTTCAGCCTCCTTGTCTGCAGTGGCTTTATTGCACCTCTCCCTTTATCAGCCAGAAAAGGCCAGAGTGTGTGTGCATGTGTGTGTCTGTGTGTGCGTTCGGGGCTCAGAGAGTCAGGTTTCATCCATCAGATGTCACAGTTGACGGTGCTGAAGCCTGGAAGAGTGACGCGTCCCTTCCTCCGGAGGTCGCTCTCTGGGCCCGTGTTGATTCGCTGGATCAGGCTCTTCTCAAAGAGCAGGGGATGGTAGGCACCCAGTGTACAGGCAGCGTCGTAGTAGCGCTCGTGGTAGTGGCACAGGTCCGTCTGCCTCATGGAGGGGATGTACTCGTACACGTGCACCTGCTCACACAGCGCCATCATCAGGAGGATACCTGCAGCGCAAACACAGGGAGAAGTCGGGATATTTACACGATTTGCCGACTTTGGGGTGCACGTTTTCACCCAAAACTAGCTGGTAGTTAAAGGATAAAAACCAAGAAGCCTTTTGATATAAAAATACAACTTCAATCCATCAATCAGTCAAAGTTTATCCAGCCCAAACGGTGACCAAAGTGCTTCACAGTAAAAAAGACTAAAACAGTAAAAACACTACAGTAACTTAAAACAGGACAAACAACCACACTCACACCTACGGACAAGTTTAGAATAATCAGTTAACCTCAGCATGTTTCTGGACTGTGAGAAGAAACCCACCATGAACAGGAGAACATGGAGACTCCATGCAAGAAGATTTCAATTCAATTTCAATTTCAAGATCCCAGGAAGGCCGGGACACGAACCGGGGATCTTTTAGCTGCAGGGTGACAGAGCTACCCCCCCCCCCCGTGCAGCCCGTAAAATATAAAACTATGAAATAAGCAGCAATAAAACAGAACATCTAAAAGAAATAAGATGTCACCATGCCGCTAGGTGTTAAAGCCATTTTAAACACCAACAGCCTCTGTTTGGGGGTTTTAGTCTGTCTAAACTGCACTACCTGCAGGAAGGTCTGAAAGGAAAGAACAATGGGCAAAATCACTGCATCTATCATAGGCAGAAAGTGTAAAAACAGAAAGAATAGTCATTGAACCACTCATCTATGACTTGAACAAATAACTCAACAAAACCTGAGCTTAAAATCACAATATTTAATCAAAATCCTTCTAATTTACATGTCTTTTAAAATATCACTAAAAAAATAACGGTTTACAATAACCAGATTTTATAAGAAGACAAAACTCTGACATCCTGAACACACCAGAGGAGCCGTTATTATCACAGCTGCCACCAACAGTCAGACAAAAACTCGTTCATAAACAATGAAAATGTACTCCCAGAATTACCTTTTCGTTTAGTCCTGTTTCTTTAGATATTTATGGCATTATAACATTTCTGAGTTCCCTGTACTTCTAGTCATCACTGTGCTGTTTCCATGGCGATAAAAGGCTTCACATTGCAGGGCAAAATGAGCCAACAGTTCATGAAAACAGTGACCAGAATCTGCAGGAGTTCAGAGGGTTAAGCAGCATGTTCTTTTCTCTCACACCTGGAGGCTGTCCAGCACAAACAGTCTGATCCGATGGACACGGAGCGGCTTCACTGAGCCGTTTGCAATGAGATGGAACTTATTTCTTATGATCCACGGATCAGATTGGTGAGGTCAGAAGCTACAAAATCCTTCAGGCAGGGATGAGCCCCAAACAAACCTGTGTGTTATTCAACCATGTAGGAAGGCAAAAGAAAAAGGCGAAATAACGGCAAATACATCTGGGTCAGTATACAATTGTGTGACTTTTTGTATCATAGTCCACATTTTAGCTGTTTTCAGGCCTAAAACCAACATGGCCGCCTATAACCAAACACCACATGGTATTTTACACAAAGATTCTTCCAAATATTATTTATATAATTGAGTGAAATTGAAAGTTATTTCTAAAGATCTAGTAGTAAACCTGCTGACTGCTTTCTATGAAATAAGTCAGAAAGCCTTGGAGTCTTCCAGTCTTTTCTTCAGGAGGAAATGACATCATGAGGAGCAGGTCATGTGATCTGGAATTAACACACTTCCTGGAGAGGAGTTTTTGGAACGGGGAACTTAGTGGGAAGGGATTTAATTTGTTATTTTCCATATAAAATGTGATATATTGCAAAAAAAGAAATATCTGTCATAGTTATCTGAACTTAATAAAAGAACACAATCCAAACTATTTGTGAATCAGCTCATTTTATTATTGTTTAGCTCATTAGAAGGTGGTTGGTGTTAAATTCAGACGTTTAGTTGATATTTTAGTGATATCCAGTCATTTTTTATTAATAAGTGATTGTTTCCATAATAAATAATGATGGAATTTATAAAGACATGATCATAATGAACATAAGAACATTAGTTTTTTTTTACTTTTAGTAAAAATGTATGCAGATATATCCATGGGCTTCAAAAGTCCCTCAATTATATACTGACAGAAGGAGAAACATCTGTTATCTGTGGCAGTCGCAGGCCTGTAAAAAGCCCATCCAATCACTGCATTTGGTCTGCAATAGATGACTGGATGGTCCACCTGCCTAACTGCTGGAGTCTCCATGTTGGCAAAGCTACGGAGTCACATTTTATAGCTCCATTCAAACCTACACCCCTTTACACAGCTAAACATGTCACATTTGTGCATTTCTCACAGTGGTTTGTGGTCTAACTAGGGAATGCTCCCACATATCTGTGGATTTGTCCTTTGATGGTGTTTAATGTTAGTCTCGTTGGTTTTCAAATGAATGTTTCACAAATGCAGTGAAGTAGCCCACTGGTGTGTTTTTTGTCATGTTTTAATGCACCGTGCTGCTCCATCTTTTCCAGCGCATGCTTCAAAATCCATTGTGTTCTCAGTAGTCTTATATCCTGTGTACTGCAGCTTAATATGTGGAACCGGCCAAATGATAAGCGGGATCATTTTTCCACATGCCGTGGCCGTACAACTACACTCATGAAAAAGAGTGACAAGAATGGATGGGATTCACACAGGTTGCTGTAAGCCCACATGCACTCTGAAGTCTGCATTTTCCTTTGAGAAACACAAAAAATGAGTTTGTTTTTGGCTACTGGCGGTCAGATGAAAACTTTGGTCATCCAAAGTAAAAAAGTAAATGTTTTCAGTTTACTGTACATGATGCATATCTTTCCAGTCCTCATAAAGGCTGCCACTAATGTGCACTGATACCGAATACATGCCTTATTCAAGAGACCTAAAGGGGCATTAGCCTTCCATACATTTGGTAAATCTCTGGGAAAAAGCTTTTACCAACATCTCGACTACACCTGAAGCCGCTGAGGACAGTTTCTCAGGTGGGAATGTGCTTCTGAGGATAAACGTGAAGTTGAGCTGTGCTGGTAGAAAGAAGCATGTGTGCTCAGCAAAACCTTCTTCAGAGGGAGAAAACACACAGAAGTGAATCCATGATAATGAAGACTGCGACTCTGCCGCCTCAGCGTGTTCGGCATTTCTCCCCAACATGTTGCAGACACACAGCTCATGTTTATTTAGTTACCTTTTGTTGTTTTTCACTCCTGCTTGCTTCTGTTTGTCATTTTCCCTCTGATTGCTGTACATCTCATTAGCCTTAGCGACGCAGTCCCACCAAGCTGGAATGAAAATGTGTTTGTTGTTTCTGAGCAAGATGCTGCTCTAATTAGACGTGTTTGTGCTCAGAAGTACATCTGTCGAAGCTGACAATTATTTTTGTCTATTTTTGACAGTTGCACATCAGAATACAATAAAAGAATGTTTTTAAAGCCCAGCCTCGCCTTGTGCTGAGGAGAGAGCAGTTTCTTACACTACTCAGGAAATAGGGATAAAAACAAGAGCTTAAAGTCCAGCAGGCAGCTCTCAGACCTTCAGACTGATGTGTGAAATGACCTCCAAGGTCAAATGAAGCACTAAGTGTAAGAGTGGAGCCACTCTGCCAGAACAGCAGGCCATTAGAGGGCATTTCTCTCCTCAAGCGTGACTACATGTTGAATGTACAGACATGAAAGTGCACTAAGGCATGATTTCTAGCTAATCAAACTGAGCAGCTGTGACAGTGTGAAACCAAGGTCAGTCTGTGTGAAACCGTGCCATGAAGCCACATGTTCTCTGTCTGTCAGTTCTACAGGTGTTTCCTGATCTTGTTTCACTGCGATCACTGGTCATCGGAAAACGGCAACACCTCGATGCCCTCCAAGACGACGGTGATCCACCTGAACCGCAGAGTCTACAGCAACACGGTGGCCTGCACCGCCCAGGCGTCCACCGACACCCTGAACCGAAGCTTCCCCACCACCAAGCACACAACCCCGCCCGAGGACACCACCTGAGCCGGGAACGCTCCACCAGACCACGGAATAACGTGATGCGCTTCAATTAGAACGAACAGAATCCACGGTGGAATGTGGACTAAAGCATCACACAGTCATCAAAGTTAATGTCCTTTTCGTGTGAGTTTGTGCTTGTTCAGTGCGTGTCCGTTCAGTTTGTTTGCTTGTTTTTACTGTACAGGACACAGAAGTAGTAAATGGCCAGCGAAATACGTGCAGTGTGTGTGAACTCCCAATCATTCTGACTGGTAAAGCGTCTCACTCCTACACCACAGGCTCAGAGTGCACAATCTGATGACTTTTTCTGAAACTACCAGTCAATCTACTGAGCACTTCTTCTACGTCAGCAGTGAGGACAGTTTGTTTCAGAGTCAAACCGTTTGTGTTTTACTCCTTTATGACGTGATCATAGAAGAATATTGGCTTTTCAACTTCAGATTTCCATTTTGAAATACAAAGTCCTTTACTTCCATCCATTTTTTCTACAGAACAAAGACCTAGTGCCTATTCTTTGTTGCTTTTCCGTCAGTTTTTCGTCGTGCCATGGAAAGGCTCGTCCATTACAGATTTGTGCTTTCATCAGTGGATCGATGTATTCATCGTTTTAAATCCGTCTTATCCTCCTTTTGCCTCCAGCGGCTGTAGTGTCTGGGCTGTAAATATTGCAGAATGTGAAAAGCTGCCACAGAAAGACCTCATTGTGAGTTTCACCTCGTATTTAGGAAAAAGCCTCTGATCCTGGTCTGCATGTGGGCATTTCTTTGTGCGTTTGAGCTGTTCCCTCTTTCTATATGCTTTACTTTGTCTTATTTCTCTGCATGTATTCAGGTGCACTCAACTTGGAAACAATCAGAAATAATGGAGAGGCAGTCACTTAGACCTGTATTTGATTATAGAACCTCTGGGAGAACAGTGATGTTGTTTGTGAAGCGACCAGCTGCAGAGGGAGGACTGGATAAATCTGGGACACAGCCGGCCGTCCAGCTGCTGTTGGTGCGTGGATTAAAGGATCTCTCAAAGTTGTTCACAAACTTCTGGACTACAAAAACAAGAATGAAGCTTTTGAGAATGGGAATACATACAAACTGCTGAAATATAACGACCCTAAGTGACGTGTTGATGAGACTTCATGCAGAAATCAAGCGTGGCTGAAAAGGACTTGGTCAGGATGGGGTCGTTTCCCTCAAACAGTGAAGACTCTTATTGCAGAGCTGTGACGAGGCCCAGCCCAGTGTGTGTTCAGAAATGTCTGACCTGAGCCCGTCTGGAAGTCGATTTGAGTCTATTCCAGCAGCGAATGGATGCCGAGCCTCAGACATCATTTTACCATCAGTCATTAATTGTATTTCATTGTTGGATTTAATTGTTTTAATAAATAACGTTGCTGTGTTAAAAGAAATGCTGCATTGCTGCACTTTGAAACCGCAAACTGAACATGTTATCGTGGTGTTCTTTGATGATGAACAGCCTGAAAGCAGCAGCCTCACAGCGATGATTTGAACTTAACTTCAGGAACAATTCATGGGATGTTTGAAAAGCGGCAGATGTCAAAACAGCATGATGAAGCTGTGTGTCAGGGCAGAAAGAAGATTATTGGATATACGGTAATATTTGTGCAAACACGACATTCAGTATTCTCCTCACTGTATTTTGTTTTTGCAGAGTTCACAGAATAATGCTAGCACTTCCTAGTTTTCATTTTAAAAATAGCTGGCTGTATAAAGGAACTAAGGTGCCAAATGGATAAAAAGAAAATGAGCACATGCAGTAGAAACCTATGATTGTCTGTTTTTAATGTTGACACATCTCTGATGACAAAAGGCAAATATTTGTATCTCATTGAAAGCCTAGATGAGGGCTGGCTTTTTACGACTGGCCAGACCGTCTAATTTAATGTACTTTTAGTCTAAAAATGAAGTCTTGGGTTTTATTGTAAACTCTCTTTGCCTTTCAGGATAAGCTGTCTAATCACACTGACTCATGCCAGGACTGCAGAATATAATTAAGTGCAATATTTTACTGCAAATCAGAATGAAAACCAGTTGGAACCCGTGTAGGGTAAAGCTGTGCCAGAGTACAGAATCCAGCATTGTCCGAACATTAACATTGCTCTAAAACAGAGAAAATATTCCTGACAAGTGAATTCAGTATCAGCAGCTGATCAGTGGACGCTGGAGATCCACCATCAGAATAAAGATCTGTCTCCCAGAGGTAGGACTCCTGGTGAATACAGCCGTGTGAGGGCAAAAGCATACTGAGCGGTCTACAAAATTACAGAGGTAGAAAACCAACATGAAGTGCACACTGACATGCTGGAGAGTTCCATGATGGGCTTACAGTGGTCACATTTCCATCACCTCCTGCATGGATGTGCTGCTTTGGAGTGCGTCACCTTGTCACTCTGCATGCTGATAATCTGACTGTGCATGGTCAGGATAAAAATTTCATCAAGTCTCTGGTTGTGTGTGTTTGCACCTATATCTGTTCCAGGAGCAGGCAAGGAAATGGGAAGATAAGAGTAGAAAGGAGAACAGACAAACCCTGCGTGTGCACCCGCTGTATGATCGATGCAGGGCTCCCCTTCCACAGAAAAGCGCTTATTTGCAGCTCCCTGGTGTTTATACAGACTGCATGAAGCCAAACGAACATTAAACGACATATAAATGAGTGTTAAAAACAACAGTGAGGGTTCTTTGTGCCAACAATAAACAGCAAGGCGGCTTATCTCACATGGAACGGGAAGCTGGCAGCAGGAGCAGCCTGCCAATAAACAGACGTTTGTGTCGTCACGTTATGCCTTTTTCTGATAAAAATGTGCTTTTTTAAACATGAGGAAAAAGCTCCTATGTTTAAAAATGCAGCTGACAGCGTCTTAACCTAGAACTGCCTTTCGAGGTTTGAAAAGCAACTTATCACAATAAATAACTGAATATAAATGAGTCAGGAGGCTGTGTCACACTGGTACATGTGTTTATGACCAGTGGCAGGTTTGGTTTCCTTCATGGAGTGCAGACTGGAACAGAGAAGAAAACATCTCATTCTGAGTCACTCATAGCCCAGGATTAGCTGGATGTCACGTGGTGGATCATCACTGGTGACGAGATGTGGGCCTGTGGCTTCCACCGAGATTTCAAGCTGGCGGCTCAGTCACAAACTTTCTCTTTTATTATGAAAACAGTTCAGAGAAAAGTGTTTCTGGAAGCATTTGAGGTGAGAAATAATCTGTGCAGCAGCTGAATATGTCCAGGTTTTAGTTCACAGACGGCTATTTTAGATGATTGATGAAAGTTTGGTGATGCGTCAGACCTCCACGCGCCACATCGAATTAGCATAAAGTAGAAGTCGAGTCAGATTTATGCAAATGAGCTGCAGCCTGCTCCGGGAAACGCACCACAGCTGGACCAGCATGCAACACGCTGCTTTCACATAGACAATGAATGGGATCTAGTGGACACGTAGTCCACACGTGCACTCACCTATGAAGCCAGATGACGGGGGATTGGGCTGGATGTTCTCCTGAGTGTTGCTCTGGATCACATCCCAGAGTCGCCACACATAGCTGGGGTGGAGGATGTAGAAGGGCTGGTCAGGATGGAGCTTTCGGTGCTCCACGTACGGACCAAACAGGTTGTAGTCTGGACTGGCGTACCACTGCCAAGACATGACAAAGACTTCTATTAAAGCATCAGAACCATTTAAAACCTTTGTTGACACGTTTGACATTAAAAAAAAAAGTTTTCAAACATGTTTTCGAAGGATTTTTGCTCAAAGCAGAGATTTAAGTTTTTAAAAACGCCCTAAAGGGATCTGTCTAATTACAGTAGCATATGTAAATGAAATGCAGCAGATACAAATGATTTCATGGATGTTTTAGTCATTTAGACATCACCTTATTGATTTATGAATTGATTAATCCTAACCTGATAAATAAAGCTTGCTTTCACTGGAGTCATCAAAAAAAAAAAAAAAAGGATTCTGAATTGTAATTACAAGTTTCTTCACATGTACGCAGACTTTAGCCTGTGACTGATGTCAGGTGTTTAAAGAAATGACAGAATAATGTCAGCTGATCAGGGAGACATCTTCAAGTTGGACTTTTTTGACTCCATTCCAAAGAAACCATTAAAAAAAAACTTAAGTAAAACCCTCCTTGCCAATGTTTTGAGTTCACTTAATCTTTTCACAAATAGTAGGATGAGGTTTCATTTATGTAAGGGTTTTGTTGTTACAGATGGAGATAATTTATGAGTGAGTTACACGGTTGAACAAAATGGAACTAAAACATAATGAGAAAAAGATGAGCAACATTAGAGCAACAGAGCATTGTCCAGTCAGACAGGACACATGCGGTGCAGGTACAGACCCTCAGAGCACACGGATAAGCTCCTCCTGCCTCCAGGTCAGCCTTTCAGCAGAAAAGAACTGAGCCGCTCTCCCCAGTTTTTCCATATACGCATCATCGTTCATATGTTACAGCTGTGTTTGGGGTGAGGAAATTAAAGGCTTTGGAGACAATCAGAAAAGAACGAGTGAGCAAAGGTTGTTTAAACAGAAAGGGAAAATTACAGGCCTCTGACAAAAACCATCAGATGCTCTTCACAGCCCTGCTGAATACAGAAAATAAAATCTTTCTGTGATTGAAGCCGGCACACACTGTCCAGACACATTACAGCTGATGAAGTACAAGTACAGAGATGCAATCAGTGCCCCACACAGCAAGTCACCTACAAATGATTCAAGGAGGAAAAAACACACATCAGGCTATAATTTACATTTCTTATTCTGTATATAAATTTTCTTAAATTTTACAGTAGAAATAAAGAAGATCCTGAAAATCACCGTCCACATTTTTTGGTTTTAGTATAATCAGATGAAAAAAACAAGTTTTTATTTTTTATTATCGTGACTCTGACCGCCTTTTAAATGAAGCACTGCTAACATGCAACACAGATTTTATCCTTTTTAATACAGGCACTGTGCATCTTCCTGTCCACTTTGGTTGCCTGGATCTGTACAGGATTTACTTTCATTTTCAATTAATCTGCTCTTTCATAGAAACGATTACAGGAGGTCCTCGATTCATGACGTCCTCGACACAAAATGACAAAAAACAAGACACAAAACGACAAAAAACGATAAAAACAAGACACAAAATGATAAAAATGACAGAAAACGATAAAAACGAGACACAAAATGACAAAAACGAGACAAAACGATAAAACGAGCTGACACAAATCAGAGGTAAGCTAACTAAACATGGCACATTCACTGACATCAGGTAAATCTGGAACTGAACAATGAACATCAACAACAACATCAGTCCGTTACAATATTCTGTTATCTTCTAGTAAAATGATTCCTACATGCATGAAAGTCGTTGGTATTCACGACTTTATGAAGAACTGATGGATATCGTGATGAACAGAACGGATCCCTTTACATTTTGAGTTCAGACTTACGGTGAAAACTGACTTACATCAATCTGTAAGAACGGAAGTTGGACTGAAGTCGAGAACCTCCTGTATTTACCTCCAAGTGACACAAAGCAGAGAAACTATCACATATTCATGTTTAAGAAGCTGTACCACGCAAATTGAAGTTGAGAGAAGAGAAAGAATCCTGATACTTGGACTGGTTTGGTCATTAAACACAAAATCTGTAACAGCAAGACTTCTGTGAGATGTAGAAAGATAATAAATGTACTGGTGTGAGAGCAGGACATTATGAGCAGACTGTATACAAGGAACCACACTCCAACAACACACGTTATTTTTACAGAGTAATTACCAGCATCAGCGAAGGATCACGTCTGAAATAAAGCCATCGAGACAAAGGTCAGGTGTGACTTTATTCAGCTTCATGTGAATTAAACTGTAGCTACATAACTAAATGTATGCTTCATTTCTGGCCACTTTAAAAAAACAACTAATTGCTCAGTTGTTCTCAAAAATGATTCTTCTTAGGCGAATAGAGGAGCTCTGTGTCGTGTGATAATGTGAAAAAGAACTGAAGGTTAAAGCCTGACAACTGGTCCTGGTGTTCATTTAGAGGGACAAGAGGTTCAATTACAAAAATGAAAAAGAGTGGAAGAAGGACGAGGGCATTTTTAATATTCCAATAAGTGGCCAAACACCTTGAATGATTCACACAGCAGGCTACGTGCAAATCTATTTTAATTGCAAATCTACTCACATAAGTCCAGAATCTCATTGATTGTGGCAACAGAGCATCTCCTGAATAACAAGTATAAGGAAGCGTGAAAAAGAACTGGAGAGAGGGGGTGGGAGAAGGACGCCATAAAAAACCAGCTGTGGAAACGTGCAGACATCAGAGCCTTTTCAAAGGCAGGTGGAAGTCAGAAGTAAGGGCAGAGATGGATGATATGAGCGAGAGGGGAACAATGATCAGCTGCAGGTGTGATAAGCTCTGACATCACGTCTGCGTGTCGAAATCACAGCAGAACATTCCCACACGTTGCCTCAGGTGCATGCGTGTTCAGAGGATGTTTGCATGTTCTGTCTATGCATCGTGATCTTGGTGTCACAATAAATCCATCTTCTATAGACCCCATCAGAGCCTACGTCATCAACAAGCTGCGTGTGCATCAAGGCAACGGAAGTACCGCTTCATATCATTTCCCTGGCATTGTTCGCACCACACGGAGCAGCAAAACTAAAAGCTAACGCTGAACTGTCGGCATCATAATGTCAGGCTGTTGTGTTTTTGGTTGTATGAACCGAAATACTCAAGAGGGACATAAGTTCTACCGCATGCTAATGGGCTCTCAGCCGTTTCAGAGCAACCGAAGGCGGCTGTGGCTCCAGACTATCAAGCCAGCAGATTGGACGGAGGATACCATCAACAATGCACACGTGTGCTCTGTTGTGGCAAATAAAGTGAAATCAGTGCAAAATATACTGACGAGCTGTCGGTTCCCACACGATTAGAGCCACTAATAAAAGCCCTGTCGACTGTTGTGACAGGGGGACATAAACAATAATGTGGCTGGAGTTGCCGCCATACAGGTACAGTTTGCTGTGTGTATGTAGTTCTCCACTTTGTTGATGATCATCCATGCCTCATACATCGTAGTCTTCGGCCCTTGCCTTTGGCTGGGTAGGATTTCAGACATCAAAACACAAAACTCTTTGTCAGTGTCCTTGTATCTCACCTGTACCTGTCCACAAATTGCGTAATCATAGGCCTCCATAGATTTGTATACTCACAGCTTCTCTCTAGTGTACACTCACTCACTCACTAACGTCATAGTCCCGTTCGGTAAGCGTACAGGGATCTGGGAGCCTCTTGCCATAAGTTTTCGCGATCTTTTACTGATAATGCACCCGCATGGCTTGGCAAGCCACTGCCAGCCGCCATACTTCCGTTGCCAGGGTGCACACAGCCCTCTTTATTTATCTACAGTAAATGGGTCTATTGAAACTCCTGCAGTAAAAGCAGGTCCGGGCTGCAGCCCTCCAAACACGTACCTTGTTGAGGTTGATGGTGTAAGGTGCAGGGTCCCAGGCCACCAGAGTTACATTCTTGTAGATAGAGCTCGTGTTGAACTGATGCCTAGGATTTGCCAGGATCTGTAGAGGAAAATATGAAGCATGAATTTGAGTTTCAAACGTGAATAGCAAGCAAAACATCATGCACGTTCAAGCTGGAAGGTAAATTATTTAATACGTTGTGAAAATGCTTTTCTTTTTATAAGAAGACTGATAAAAATATTTCACCTGCTGGGTAAATAAAGCTACCCCCAGCAGCTGCTTAGCTTAGCTTACTGCAAAAACAAGAGGCAGCACCAGACTATTTTGTGTTGAGTTGTGTTGTCAGTCATCACATTTTGAACACAATTCCTGCCTCTAGTCAAGAAACTACGCATGACTGCAGATATTTAGCTCTAAAGGAGCTTCTGTGCCTTTGGACAGAACCAGTTAGTTTCCCAATGGTGCCAGGCATAGCGCTAAGCTAGGCTAACTGGCTGCCGCTTATAGCGCCACACTGACCAACAAATACAGGAGTGGAATCAATCAAGAAAGAGAAAATGCATCCAAAGCAAACAATAAGCCATTTAAACATTAAGCAAAGGGGTGCACTATGAAGTAAGTTTGACAAACCCAGACTTTCTTTGGGTTAAACTGGCTCAACAAAGCCTAAACCCCAGATAGACTTAAAGGATATCACAACGGTGCTCATCAGTTTGTTTGCCAGGTTTTCTCCGTCCTGTTCTTTGTGAGCTCCATAAGAGGAGGCATCTGATGGGTCATTGGACTCCTCTTCTGCACAACATGTACTCATTGTGTGCTGCCTACTTGTCAAGAAGTACAAGTTTTTACAGTAGAGAACACTTTTACTGGGAACGCTGGTAGAAATGTGTCAATCAAGCGAGTTAACAGAACTATTTGACCATCCAGAGTACTCAATGCAGACTGCTTATCTTTAACATGAAAGCTGCACTTTACAGCTCTTAAACTTCATTAAACAGGATATTCAACAAGTGCATTCAGGTCTGACACCGTTCCATAACAGATACGAGGAAATCGCTACACACCAGAGAACCTCTGAATTTAAACATCAACCCTCCTATTGTCCTCATTTACGGAAACCAAAAAATACTGTTTCCTTGTCTGAAAAAAAAAAACTAAAAATTTGCGGAAAAATTTCCCAAATTTCAGAAAATCTGCAAAACCTTCAGGAAGAAAACTCCACTAATTCCTTAAAAATTTCCCTTAAAAGTTGTATTTTTAAAAAATCCCCCAGATTCAGCAAGAAAATTCTTAGAAATATTTTCAATAAATGAGTAAAAATCTTCCAAAAAATCCTAAAAATATCTAAAGTGATTCCATATATTTCAGTAAAACTTTTAATATTTTATTCAAGAATATTCACCCAAAAAAAAAGAAAAGAAAAGAAAAATCCAGTGAATGTTGCTGGATTTTGGTTGATTTTTTTGTGAATGTTCTTAAAGAACCATTTTTTGTAATCACCAAAAAATGTTGGAAATGTGGACATCAGAAGTTTCACTGAAATATATTTTTTCTCCACATTTTCAAACATTAAAACCACAGACAGGCAGGACGACACGAGGGTTAAGACGTGTGTCTCAGTACCTTTGTCCATGCAGTGCAGTTTTTGGCCAAATCCAAGTGGAACTAATGTCACTGATTGACTGTTCTCTGCAATAAAACCCAACAGACTAATCAATTTTCTAATCTGGCTCCTATTAGCTGCGGTACTAACGGTATGAAATGAACTTAATTGGCAGCAAATTTCAACATATTTCTGCATTTTCCACATCAGAAGCTAAATGCACGCAGGTGGGATTCATGTTTCTGATGAATGTCAGATACACTCCATTTAACTCTGGTTTCCGTCTGTGTTAAATACTGAGAGGAACATCTGGCTCTCTCGCTGCTAAATGCTCCACTGCTTTTTAGTTTTGTCTGGTGCTGGACCAGAGGGTCATGTTTGCTGAAATGTTCCCTGCAGCTCAGGCAGAAGCTGAGCGTCACTTCTCTGTGGGTTTAAAGTCGGCGTTACAGATTCACTTCATGCACTGCTCATATAAAGGTATAGACTGAGCAGCTTTAAATTCAGTTTAAATAACAGACTGTTCAGTTTGGGGCTGACAGATGAGGCTCTTTCATCCTTTTATTTGCCATTAGAACATGAGCGTCTTTACTATGGCATCAAACAGGTTCAAAATTCCTGATTCTAGTTCTTGTTTTGTACTTACAGAACGACAAAAATGAGAAATGAATCACAACAAACATGAACTACCCTGAAAAAATGCATATATTCAATCAACCTTTGCTTAAACATGAAGATTATGCAACTAAAACATCAACTGGAGCTATTATTGATGCCTAATTAGTTCTATTCCAGGAAAGTTTTTCACCTGGACTAAAGTAAAAATGACAAACTTCAGCAGGCGTCTGTAGGCCCACTTCTGTTTCTGCGTGGGAACATTCCAGCTTGTCTTAAAGCAAATGAAGGCATAATCCAGTTACTTTTAACCGTAGCAGGAAAAGCCATGATGGTAAAGTGGATCGGTGAAGACTCTTCTTCTCAGAGTGGAAATCTCTGATCTGAGGATGTGACTCTGGAAAAACTTGGACATTATATTAGTGGAAGGACTCGTATTGTTCTGCAGAAATGGAGGAAGCCACTAAAACGTTTGGGAGTCGACTATAACCTGAACTTAATTTATATTGTTATATTTTACTAGATAATCTATTCTGCTGCACTCTGATGGACCAGTCTGACGGCATCGTTCCTGTAATGTTCGTTTACTGTTCTGTTTGTACATTTGTGCTGGAAGAACTAAAACTTCAATAAACAGAATTTACAAAAAAATGACACAAATTGCAGTCATTTATATTTTCATCATCGTGTAGAGCGTTCACGTGCACATGCGTGTGCTCACAGGTCCTGTGCATACGTGTATATTCATGTGTGATCGTTCTTCTGGGGCTTACCTGCGAGTTAATGATGCGTATGGTGGTTTTGTTCCCCACGTCTCTCTCATATCCCTCTGTAGGTGCAGCGTTGAAGCGTAGAACTGCATCATGAGCGTCTGAAAGGCAGAACACGGCACACGTCAGCTCGGCCTCCCAGCACGTTGTTACGATACGACAAAGGAGAAAACAACGGTTCAGACTGCATCGCTGCTTCTTTAAAGGTTCACTTTAGTGTCATTTCCTGAGTTTTTCCCTCACAAAAGTGCTTCAAGAGAATGTTCTCATAAATCAGGCAGCATGTGTTTGATATTTAACCTTCGTGTTGTCCTCATCTACAGGCACCACAAAATATAGTTTCATTGTCTGAAAAAAAATCCAAAACCTCTGCAAAAAAAAAAATCCTCAAATTTCTGAAAATTTGCAAAGAAAAGTCCAATAATTCCTTGAAAGTTTTATTTTTAAAAAATACCCCAAATTTGGTAAGAAAATTATTGTAAATATTTTTTTAAATGAGTTAAAATCTTCCAAAAATATCCAAAGTGATTCCATGTATATCAGTAAAACTTCTAATATTCTCTTAAAAACATTCACATAAAAATCAACCAAATCCGGTGAAATTCACTGGATTTGGTTGATTTTATGTGAATGTTTATTAGAAACATTTTTAATATTTCTTTTTTGTCCCCCCCAACAAAAAATGTTCATTGACTTCCCAAAACAATTAAAAATATGGACAAGTTTCACCGTGAAAATATATTTGTCCCCAAATTTTTAAACTTTAAAACGAGTCAGTTTGAGCTGCAGGACGACAGGAGGGTTAAAAAGAAATGAATCTAAATGTCAGAATATAACACCTCAACGTCATTTTTAAATGTTTAACCGTTCTCCACTAGAGGGAGCTTGTCGAGGTCTTCATCTAAGCTAAAGTGGCCTTCAGAACTACTGCTGAGTGTTATCGGCTTCACACACGAAATGGAATTCAGTCAGATCGATAGTTCAGCACCGTGGCATTGGTATGAACAGTCAATGTGACAAGTGACCTGCAGAAAGTCCTGCAGGTTCACAGATGTAACTAAAATGCTCTCCAGTGGTTAACTCAGCCAGCTGATAGATGAAGAGCTTTACTTGTAGAGATCTGCATTTAAAGTCCACCTCTTTTAACAGTTTTTTTGGCTCCTATGTCCTTCACAGTCCACTCAACATGAAAACCTGACGGATGGTTGGAGTAATAATTACAAATCAATTTCTGCCTTTCTTCTGATGGATCCATCACTTTCAGCCGTCCTGTTCCTGACGGTCAGGATGGATGGTCCCCTTCATCACTGCCACAGCAACAACAACACAATGCTTCAGACGCTTCAGTTCAGCCATCTGTTCTCTGGCTTCCACAGAATACTGTGAACATCTCTGCTCTCTGGAGAGTTCACTGAGACTGATGGATTTTCCTGAAGAGTTCTTAAAGCAGAGATCATTCTTTGTCTACATCCAGTGGAAATGCAGGCTTTTTATTTGGTAACAGAGTCAAACAATCTGAGGTGAAATGTCCGTTTCACAACAGCTCTTTGTATTTACTGTAGTGCTGTCAAACCATTCAAAACTTTAATGGATTAATTTCGATTAAATGTCAGTCACTTTGAACGGACAGCTTCTTCCATGTGGAGTTTCTTGGTTCCTCTACTACCGGGTCAGCTGCTTATTTCCTGCTTACGCTGCTACGGTAAGTCTACTAGGACAAACTGCATGAGATGTGCTCACAGAGACGTTTCAGGGTTTTAGAGTCATTCTGCAGACGGGTTCAAATTTGTAATCTGTGTGTGGGTATGTTTATGTATAATAGATATATACTATTAGACCCTCCAGAAAAACGCGATTATGCGATCGCATGAATTCCCGCATTAATCACCAAAATGTCGCTGATTATGCGGGGGTCAATTATTTCCCAAAAGGCCGCATAATCCCTGCAAAACAGCGCATAATTACCGCAAGAATCTCACATTTCCACAAAAAAAAAAAAGAGAGAAATATGTGGGTCCCGCTTGATTTCAGAATTTCCGCATAAAATGAGAAAACTATAACCGATATAAATGGAGTTGTGAGTTTTTATGTGACGCCCGGCCTGACGTCATCAGTTCATTCACACACACACTAGAAGCACGAGCTGATGCGGAGCGCGGTGCCAGTGTTGCCAACTTAGCGACTTTCTCGCTAAATCTAGCGACTTTCCAAAGCGTCCTAGTGACTTTTTTTGTCAAAAGCGACTAGCCACAAATCTAGCGACTTTTTCTGCCGTTTTGGAGACTCTGACAGGAAAACTGGGATCATTCTGCAGTTCCTGTCCTCAACAAGCAGCAGGTGCTGCTGTGAGCTTCTCCTCCTCCCAGAGCACAGACTGTCAGTCCAGTAACCCCACAGCAGTCCCAGTGTCTGATTAGAGGACACATCCCTCCACAGCCAGACGGCAGGTGAACCGCGCATATTTTTGCATATTTCACAACTATTCGCATACTTTGCAACTTTCCACAATTTCCCCGCATAAAATGGCATAAAAACGCTGCATATTTATTCACATAATCAAGGATTTTAGCCCGCGTTTTTCTGGAGGGTCCAATATACATGCACATATATATATAAATATATTTGCTTATTTTTTTCTATATTTGGGTCTTAAAGGTTTAATCTATGCATCTTACAGGGTTTTGACAGCCCTAGTTTATGGCTATCATTTTCACTGAATATGTGGATTTATTCGTGTTTTTAAATGATCAGTCATAACATTAAAACCTCCTGTCTGTTACTGTGTACATCCCTCTGGTGCCAAAAACACCCTGGGTCAACGCCTCGCTGTTCTTTAAGCGGTTCTGGATCAGAGTTTTAATGTGTAGGTGGGCGGCGCATGTCAAAGTAACATCCACAGGAATGTCTGGACTCCAGGTTTAACCGCAGAATGATTAATGCTCCACACTTGGTCTAAATGCTGTGGCTGATCGTTTATGTGGTTTGTAATGACTGCTATTGATCTCCTGGGAGAAAATCTGTGGTTCATGTGTGTTTTCCATTAAGTAGCCTACAGTTGTTTTCATTCATTTAAACCTGGTGACACACAGAGAATAAAACACCGACATCATCTCTGATAAATAACATTCTCATACATGCATTGAATTACTACGCTCACAGAACATAATTAAACCAACAACAGTCAGAAAACGAACCTGCTCTGCCTTTAATTCCTGCAGTAAAACCCACTCACACTCTGAGTGACGTTAAAGTTCCAGCTTCAGTCGGGAATCGTGCTCAGGACAAATCATTTTTATTCGTCCTTTTTTTCCTGCAGTCAGTGATTTTCATTCTTGTCAGACTACGACCCCTTAAAATGAAGTAACGCCTCTGTTGTTGCCTTTTTACAGACTGCAGAGAACTTTAACCAAAAATAAATAAATCATTCTGAGAGGAGCAAGACAGGCTTAATGCTGACATATCCCAGGAAAAATTCTCAAAAAGTCCCAAATATAAAGAGTGAAAAGCAAAAACCACCAACTATTTCTTGGATAATCCTGGTGACCCCGCCTGGTTCCATCAATCAGCAAATGTCAGCATCCAACCTCCCTAAATATTAGACAGATCTCTTATTAGAATTACTATGCGAGTTCCTGGTTGAGAAGTGATCTGAATTCATTTCATTTAAGTGCCAGACTTTAAGAAACTATCTCCTGTCAAAGCAGCTCTACTTCCCTTCCAAAATTCTCAATTATAGAAAAATATTAAAACAGACATAAAACATCACTGAGGTGGTATCATCTAACAGTACAGTGACTGAACGGATGATTGAGCTCATTTGTACAATCCATTAACATCTCATTGGAGGAGAATATTTGTGAAGCTTGATTTAACCCAATATTTTGGAAACACACAAAGCTTACTGAGGCTGAAAACAGATGACAGGAAGCAGTCTGCTTAATATGTACACTGCACTACCAACAAATAAGTATTTAAGAGCTGAGAGCTGAATATTAACGGATGAAGTCCCGTTCTTTGCTCTGGTCAGCAGCAGAAGGTTTGCTGTAAAGCATGTGAAGCCTGTAACCCACAGTATTACAACACCATTATTTACACTGTCAAAGGCTTTTGATTTATTAAATTTAATGCATAAACATGTATTTATCAGCGCCTAGCAGATGAAACCTGAGCTCTGTGGATGCCTGTCTGACAGGATGTTCCTGTTGCTGCGTTCTGAAGATGTTCTACAGTTTGGAATCGATCAGTCTGCTGGTCGTTTGACTCGTGAGAAGATTCAAGTTGCTTTGAAAACTCTGCTTTAGGAATGTTGATTGTTAAATCTTTTGAACAGCTGACTAGTTGGCTTCCATATAAAATAACTGACCATGTTTAGCTGCATCTGCAGTTCTGATTATTGACTTTCACATTTCAGAGTTGTGTAACATCAGCAGATGATGTACGACCCTAAACCTGCTAACCCTAACCCTAACCCTACTAACCCTGCTAGCCCTACTAACCCTGCTAGCCCCACCCCTGCTAACCCCGCCCCTGCTAACCCTGCTAACCCCACCCCTGCTAACCCTAACCCTGTTAACCCTACTAACCCTGCTAGCCCTGCTAACCCTGCTAACCCCGACCCTGCTAACCCCGACCCTGCTAACCCTAACCCCTGCTAACCCCAACCCCTGCTAACCCCAACCCCTGCTAACCCCAACCCCTGCTAACCCCAACCCCTGCTAACCCCAACCCTGCTAACCCCAACCCTGCTAACCCCAACCCTGCTAACCCCAACCCTGCTAACCCCAACCCTGCTAACCCCAACCCTGCTAACCCTACTAACCCTGCTAACCCCGACCCTGCTAACCCTAACCCCTGCTAACCCTAACCCCTGCTAACCCCACCCCTGCTAACCCCACCCCTGCTAACCCCACCCCTGCTAACCCTAACCCCTGCTAACCCTAACCCCTGCTAACCCCAACCCTGCTAACCCCAACCCTGCTAACCCCACCCCTGCTAACCCCACCCCTGCTAACCCTACTAACCCTGCTAACCCTACTAACCCTGCTAACCCTACTAACCCTGCTAACCCTGCTAACCCTAACCCTACTAACTGTGGACTGTTGGGACGGGAGTTAAACAACTACTGGACTCTGGTATCTGCCTTAAACATGTGAACACTTTGATCCTTTAGATCAAAGCTAGATTTGTAATTTTTTTAAATATATATTTTGATTTTACAGCTGTATCTTTTGATGCATCTCTTGGGTTTTTTTTACAGTTTTTAAAAATTCTCTGTTTCTCGTTTTAATTGATCATTTGTATTTATTCCCTATGAGGCACTTTGTAACTTTGCAAAGAAAAGTTCTGTGCAAACAATTATAGAATTATTAATGTAGGAACTCAAATGCATAAGTGTTTAATTGATTAGACAAATAACAGCAATAGTTCATTCATTATTAAATAATCATTTTAGGGGAAGCATGTCCAACATTTGCTGGTTCAAGCTTCTCAGGAGGACATCTGTTATTTTCTAGTCTTTGACATTTTAAAGTCAGTAATTAATCAGTAAAAAGGGAAACAAATGAAAGCGAAAATAGAAACAGAAAATTGATTTTTAAAATTAAGATTAAATCATTAGTATTACTGATATTGTTCTTTCAGTTCTGTACTTTTTAAATCTGTTTTCACTGCATTATACCTGTGATAGTCTTATACATTGAGAAATTCTGTTACAGCAGCGAGCAGAAAAAGTCAAGTGACCACCAGCACAACAGAAAAAAACATTTTCTAAAATATATAAATATACTAAGACACAAATGAACAATAAAGTGTAAAATATACTGTAAATAAAAATGTACTGAAAGGAGAAATACATCATAAAGCGTCAAATTCAAACATTTAAACGTAAAACTTAATTAAATAAGGCTGAATTTTGATTTAAAAGCAGATTGTTCTTCATGTAATTACGACCTCATTCTAATTATTTAAACAGCACTGAAGTTTGTATCTTCATGTTATATCCAATTCTACCACTAGAGGGCGCCATCTAGACTAAATCACAGCTGTGAGGCCAAGTAGGCCTGTGTAAAAATACTGTACAGCAAAAAAAGGTTAAATTCTGAACCAAAATGAAAAAGAACACTAACAAAGAAGGTCAGTAGTGAGATACACCACTGACACTGACAAAAAGCTTCTTACTTCTAAATTTGCCAACCTGTACTTTGATTCCAAATGACTGAAGATTTGACTCAAAACTTTTCAGAAAGTCCCAAAAATATTGAATATTAAAAGCCTTTGCTGCAGGGGGTTTGCAGAAAGTTAATTAACCCTCATGTGTCAAAACTGACCCGTTTTTAAGTTTGAAAATGTGGGAAAATAAATCTATTTTCACAGTGAAACTTCTGATGTCCACATTTTCAACATTTTTAGGAAATCTTTGAACATTTTTTGGTGGAAAAAAAAGAACGTTAAAAAATGCTTCTTTGGAACATTCACACAAAAACAACAACAACAACCGAAATCCAGCAAATTTCACTGGATTTTTGTTGATTTTTATGTGAATGTTCTTAAAGAAAATCTTATAAGTTTTACTGATATATATGTAATCACTTTAAATATTTTTAGGATTTTTTGGAAGATTTTTACTCATTTTTTTGAAAATATTTACAAGGATTTTCTTGCCAAATTTGGGAGATATTTTTTAAATTAAAATTTTAAGGAATTATTGGAATTTTCTTCCTGAAGGTTTGCAACTTTTCAGAAATATGGGGAATTTTTTTGCTGATTTTTTTTTCAGACAAGGATACAATATTTTTTGGTGTCCGTCAATGAGGACAACAGGAGGGTTAATGTTTTCATGATAAACATCGTCTCCGCCCTGTCGTCCTGAGGCTGCTGTTCATTCTGCTCACCACATGATGGCAGCAACGCCACATCCCACCTCCACACACCAAACCAAACCTCCAACTGGAGGGACTCAGAGCTGCAGCCTCTGAAATCTGACAATCTAAATGTCAGCCAACCTGCCAGGGACACGGACTAGGGGGTGTGATTCTCATTCATTTCTGGGCGTAATGAATATCAGTCACCATTCACAGCTGCATAATGCAGCTTTGATACAGTGCAGCCGTTTGGGAAGGACAGCAGGCTGAGAACAAGAAGATAAAGAAAGATCAATGTGGTTTGATTTCCTGTTGAAGCTAAGCCGGAGAATTAATGTAACAAAGTCGAGCTTTTCCAGCACTGTGAGGCTGTTCAATAGTTAATCGGCTTCATAACATTCATCAAGTCGCTCCGTCACATGAGGCCAAAATCTTTCATTTTCTGAAGGAATGAATAGTAGGATGATGACACCCAGAACCAACACCCTGCTGCTGTCTGACATTAGCATGTATGTGCTGGACCTCAGAGGAGAGGCCGTCATGAATACCTGCCGTTTTACTTCTACGTTCGGCCTGCCTTAAGAGCGTGCGACTGGAAAATCAGAAACGTGGTACGACGGTGGAATGATGCTTGCTTCCTTTGTTCAGGAGCACGTGCATACGGGTCACATTATTGGCCAAAAACCAAAATCAGACATGGGGAACGGTGATGCATCAACAAAGATTCACAAGCACCTGTGGAGCTTAAAGTGGGCTTCTGGTGCTTAAAACCAAAGACTTCCCATTTTCTCTCTGCTACTCAGTCCAACATTGTTCATATTCTGGTGCTAAAAACAGTAAAACACACCCAGAACATCCTCATATTATTCACTGAGCTGAGTGAAACAGGCAGGCAGAGGTGTGCTGGAATACGTTTGCAGAGAAACCTCTTCCCACCTTCAGCTACTTTCTCAGGGGGACTTTGCTTGCCATACGTGGCAGCATCAGCGTCCACAGACTACAGCTGCTCTGACAGACAACCACAAGGTAATTTTACAGTGACCACAGGGCCAAGTGTAGATTTCCATTTGGTTTGCATCACCTGCATGAATCTGTCTTTATGCAAAAGCGGTTTAGTCATCATCACGTACGGGGAAACTGTAACCTGGTTCCATCAGTGTGACCCTGTCAGTAACCATGAATGTTAAAGATCAGCAGAGGATTAATGCTGGAAAGCTGAAAACCTCCTTTAGCTCAGAACAGCCGAATTCTCTGAGAAATGCAAGTAAGCTATATGTGATGTGAAGACACCTGATTGGCTACCAGAGGGGTTCCTGTTTTTTCTAGTGAGCCATCTGTCACTGAGTTCACACTCTCCCCACTTACCACGGAGCTGCCAAAAGTCTCTAAACCAAGAACACACAGACGTATAGCCTACCAGGCCCTCAGTCAGCCCTGCTCAGTCAGCTTGACGAGTTAATCAAAGCCGAGCAAACGCTAATGACTGCAGCCCCATGGATGTTTGTGGACCTTCACAAAGTTAGACGCAGTGCACAAACCGCAAGAGTTTAAGTTATTTTTAGAGTTTTAATATAATATCCTGGCTCGGATGATTTAATTACAAGCGTGGTAAACGGCTGAATTACTGATTATAATGTTTATACATCTCATAGCATTAATACTGTTTACATTGTTCAGACACCATATTGATCCTGCACACGTAGGTTATCTATATTTTATATTGTTAGTGTGTCCACATCATTTAAATCAATACATACTGTATATGATGCACTTTACTGCTGCTTTTGCACTTTTAGTTTGGTGCTGAGCTGCATTTGGTCGTCTTAGTGTCTGTATTTTATGCAATGACAGTGAAGTGGAGTCTAATCTAATCAGGTCACTTGTATTCATCTGAGGTTGCTGCCAAGGATCTCGTTAATCTCATCGTATCTGTGCTATTCAGGAGCAGCTACACACTTTTATTGTTCCTCCTAATGCAACTCAACACTTCTTGCAGAAGAATAAAAAAATGTGAGTAAAGTGAAACATTATTCCTCCTAACAGGGAGGAGGCGTTTGCATTTGGAACATATGGAGAGTTTGTGTTACTACAGGCAGCAGTGACATCAAGTAACGTCCAGCGAGGTCTGCAATGAAGGCACCGGTTGCTATTTGATCATTTCCAACTCCGATTCCACTTTGAAACGGGATAAGATTTAGTGAAGAACTCATTATTACTGTTTTGCCAACAACAAAGGATTTCAAAGACTAATCCTCAGATTTGCATGAAATTTCATGTGAATGCTTCTCATCTCTGGAGTTTTAATTCCACTTGAGTTGTCATTTAGTGTCACTGACAGGCTGAGATGTCTAATTGTACACAAAAAAATATCCAACGGATTACTATGAGGCAACCCAGAAAAATCTGAACGTTTGCCTTTTTTTGGACACTAAGCTTTCCTCCAGGGATCTGCTCCTCATAAACTAAGAGAAAAACTGATAGGAAAGTTGCTAAAACATCCATGTTTCCGAGGAAAAACCCTTTTGATTTTACCAACCACATTCCCACAGCTGGAGGATAAACCCTCTGAGTGAATCAGTCTTTGTTTTCACCACTCACCGATCTCTCTGCCCAGTCCTGAGCGCAGGATGGCTCCAGCAGAGGTGACCACTGCGCAGGTCTTGAAGCTGCTCTGGTCCAGCTGCTCCAGGGGGACGGACGGCACCAGACGAGCCCAGCCCAGCGAGGAGAAGGGCTGCTCGGACCCGTCCACCGTCCTCAGCCGGGCCTGAGCTTTGATCTGACACAGCAGCTCCTTGGCGCTCTGAGCGGTCCTGCGATGGCCGCTGTATAAAACGTGGTGCTTGTTGGCGCTCAGGTAGTCCTTCATGGCGCGCTGCAGCCGAGGACTCAGCATGTCGGCGGACACCCGGCCCCTCCACAGCCGCTGCACCACCGAGGCCGACTTAGAGAAATAATATTCCTCCAGATCGGAGGAGTCTCCACCGGCCCTCGTGTCTGCTGCAGTCCTCATTCTGTTCCCCAGCTCTTCATCTTCCCTCTCATCATCCTCCTCTTCCTCACCACCATGGTAACGAGTGCCACCGATATGGTTCTGATATTCTGTGTTCTGAGAGGTTCTCTCACGACTCTGGACTGCAGGGTCTGAGTGGGAACCTACATTCTCTGTACCGAAGGAGGACCAGGCAGCCAGGCTCTGTGGGTCCAGGTAGTCCTGCCGGCTCACCTCCTGGCTCCCGTAAACGGCGTAGGGAGCGCTGTTAGGGCTGTGGCTAACCTCCAGGCTGGTCTCTGGCGTCGTAGAGCCGGCGGAAGGCTCCAGCTCGGGCTTTTCTCTGGGGTATGTCGTGGTTAAGGGCAAAGCCAGCTCAGGTCTGGAGCCCAGGATGGCGTGCTGCTGATGGGAGGCCTGTATGGAGGCCAGGCGGCGGGTGTCAGGGTGCTGGGAGAGCAAAGAGCCAGCGGAGGTCAGGGGCTCGTCCACACGAGCATCCAGGAAGTAAGAGAGCAGGGCGAGGAAGAGAAGGACCCAGGCTAGCATTGCCAAAAGCACCAGCCTCCGCCACTGCCTCATGCTGGACTTCATCAGCTCTCACTCACATACACCAGATCAGCTGGCCCACCAACACCAGAGCCCCAGGGCCAGGACGAGCCAAAGGTCAGCTGGAGGACCTGGAGGAGAAAGCAGAGAGAGAGCTCAGGGGAGGAAGACCGGAAACACAGACAGTGGATTTTTTAGAGCAGAGGCTGGTGACACTCACCTGAAGGGATGCTTCTATTTCTTCCTGCCCATGTGTCCTCCAGGATACAGCAGGACCTGGAGAAGAGGAGTGGAGCTGATCAGTGGAGTCCAGAGAGCACAGACATGAGGGTACGCACCGAGACACGTTCTGCAGCGAGAACCTGGCCGTTTTCCTCTCATAAACCCTGACGCCTGTTTATTCTCATCATCCCACTTTCATTCAGACTGCAGATAGCGTATCCGTTCCCCCAACAGCGGTTTGTGCAGATTCAATACGAACCTGGGAACCTTTCAAAGCTCTGGTTTCTGGTAGGACCGGTCAGAGTGGGACCTAATTATTATTATAAATCTGTTACTATTATTATACATCTGTGCTCTATGTGGAATAGATAAATTAACAACCTCCACTTATTTTAGCAGCAGCTGGGAAGCAAAAGCACAAAAAATGTTTCTATTTAACTGTAAATAAATTCAGGCATCAAGCAGTGAATTGGAATCAAACTTACAGAACTTCAGGAGCTACAGATCTAAAAGCTGCTGCACAACAAAGATTCAATGCAATCCGCGTTATCTGATAAAACCACAAATTAATGCACAAAACATCTCTGAATTTCTCTCAGAAGGTGGTTGCTGTGAGGCTGAGTCCCATTCAGAAACAGACTTCAGACTGATGGATGCTCTGAGGGTGAAAGGTTTGTTCTAATGGCAGTTTGCAAAGAAATTCAGCTCCAACAAGGCCTGAGGGACGTTTCCCCCTCAGACATTAGCGCCTGATTGAGACTGATGAGGTAGTTTGTCTTTACTTTTCCCAGCATGTACTGAACTCTGAACTGGAGCTGTGAGGGGTCTGGATGGTGGCAAACTCCTAAAACTGGATGAACCAAACGGCACAAAGAGCAAATCATGATGAAACGATAAAGAGCTGCCGACCAGCCAGGAGTTTCGTTCCAGATTTTTAGTTTCCACAAACAAAAAATAGCCCCAAAACAACAGCAGGACAGAGGCGTCCTCCAGGTGGATGACGGCAGAGCTTCAGCTTCTGCCCTGATGGCTCACCTGGCCTTCAAACAGGCTCCTCCCACCACAGACACCACTGTCACCTGACCACACCTCCACCTAAAACACACCTTTAGACAATCTAACATCATCTATACTTAAAATACAAAACAGACAAATACAGGCTGAAGGAAAACACAGAATAAAGTAAAGAAATGCTGAACACAGATCAAACGTGGGTCTTTGTGTGGGGAGATGTTCTGTGTGGGTTCAGCTGTGGCTGCTTTCAGAACCTCTCTGGACCTCCACATGTCAACCAGCTGATGACTCTGGAGTAGAAGAGCTGCTCTCCAGCCTGCCGACCCGTCTGACTGGGCCACCACCCAGTTAACAATAATACAATACTAATAACACTAATTATAATGACAAGGACATGATAACAGTAATAATTTGATCTGTGAAGCACTTTCAGACCAAAGTGCTTTACAGAGCAAGTGACAGATAATTTACAATAAAATAACTTCTAAAACAATGGCGAAGAAGACATAAAAACAACAATAAATCTGATAAAAACAACAACTAAGAAGACACAGGTAGGGTTCATAAAGAGCAGAGAACAAAGCAGCTTTGAACACCTCTACTGAGCAGATGGAGACGCTTCCATGAAGACGGTGCACAGAAATAAAAAGCTCGTCTTCTTTTTGTCCTCCAGGGACAGTCAGCAGACCCGTCCCGGCTGGTTTATATGGGGCTCCTTTAAATGTGACGGTTCAGTGCCATTTACAGCTTTACATCTTAAAATCAGCTCCAACATGAACTGGGAGCCAATGGAGAGGAGTTCCCTCCACCTTCATCCAACCAGGCGCAGCCATCACCACATCTCCAACCAGAGCTCTCCGTCTGGGCGGCTGGGATGTAAACTGAGCAGTCCGTCCTGGTGCCTCGTTGTCTCTGGATTCCTGTATGGCCTGTCGGTTTTGTAGCCACTGAGGGTGACTACAGATGTTCAGAGCTTCTGCTGCTAATTCTGCGTGGATCCTCCAGTCTCAGTGGAGATGGAGGCTCCTGTTAGCAGTCCACTAACTTTGGGAAGAAGTCATTTGTAGCCTGAGTCTTTGTGTGTTAAATGTGTGTGTTTAGAGGCTCCACCTCTGTTTAGTTAGTTCTGTTCACTCCTTGTATTAGTTTGTTACTTGTTGTTTCTGTCTTAGTTTGGTTAGGGAGTTATTTGTTCTGTTCCCGTTTAACTAGATTATCCTGTCAGCCTTCGTTTGGTTCTTTGCTTTGGCACCACACACCAGCCTGGTTTGCTTCGTTTGACCATTTTCATTTTGGTAAATTTGCTACTGAGCAATGAATCCCTTCACCTGAACCAATAACACCTGGTTGTTTCCTCACATCCAGCTGTAACAGAGACGTTCTATTCTTCGGTCAGCAGATACATGAGGACACTTTAGGTGTTAATAACTAATTATAACTCATTTGAAGAAATATAGATATATTTTACGTGAAAAATGTGTTTTTGTGAATGCAAGTCCACAGAAATGTGAAAAAATGTCCATTCCTATTTCTCAGTGGCTGATGTTACATCTTCAAATGACTCAATTTGTATGAACAGCAAAGAAGAACAGAAACGTGATTTGCAGTCATAAAACACAAAAAAGCAGAAAAACCTTGAGTTTTTTAAAATGGCATTTTAAATTTTTGGGGGAAAATATTAATTAAATGACATTTTGTAGAATATACTGCTGCTTATTATTTGTGTTTCACTGCTAACCTGTTGGAGACTCTTTATTTCACAAAATGCTGCAGGACATCTTGTGTTATGCTCAGACTGTTAGTGTAAGAACTAAACCCACACTGGTTTCAAACTAAATGAATTGCTCCGTTAGTTTTTCAGATCACCTCTGGAGCCTCCACTCTCCCAGCGCTCTGCTGAAACACACAGACGGTTACACTTCAAGAACCTCCAGAACACGTGCTTCAACATGACACCTTTGTTGATTTCATTACTACGGTAAAAAATAAACCCACAATAATTACAAAATAACACCACCGGTATCAGTCAGACTTATTTTTGCTACGGCTTTGATAATACTCTGCTGCACAAAACGCTGGGCTCGCTGATGGATTACGGAAACCGAAGGTGAATAAATGAAGCATTAAATTGGCTCACATCAGAGGACTACAATCCTCTCAACCACACGTAATTATGAGTTTTGGTCTCTTAATGTGGGAGCATTTCTCTCTCAAGAGAGCGAGTGAGAGTGGCAGACAGAGGCAGGAGGGAGAAAGAAAAAGGCTCCTGAGTGTTAAAGCCTCCTCTAGTCCTAATTACAGCTTCCTGTCTCTGTGACTGCCGGGTCCTGCAGACTGCACCAGACATCTCAGGTGTTCCCCCTTCTCCTCCACAAACAGCCAGACATCCAGGCCTCCCGCTGGGGGCCACACAGGAGGCCAAAGCTCATCCGCTGACCCTGGTCAAGCAGGAGGAAAACAGCAGGGAGCAACTGGGCCAGAGGGAGAACAGACAGCATGAGCCAAAGAAAACACTGGATGGAAACCGATGCAGGCAGCCACACTCGTCTGATTAGGTTGTGAAAAACTTCCAGCATGTTCTGCCTTCAGGCCTCCAGGCCACAGTCAGGTGGGATAGGCATCAGGCAGTAATGTGCCGTGTAGCGGTTTCGACACGTCTGCCACGGCGGGGTCAAATGTTACTCATTGGAAAATGTGTCATTTAACACCAGGAAATAACAACACACCAAAGAAACAAAGAAGACAGGCAAGAAAACACACAGCTGCCCGGTGGCAACGCAATCAACAAGCAAATGTCATCTGTATGCACCGCTGCTCCACTGTGTGTGTGTGTGTGTGAGCGTGTGTGTGTGTGTGTGTGTGTGTGTGTGTGTGTGTGTGTGTGTGTGTGTGTGTGTGCGTCCTGAGGCGTGTCGAACTAGCTTGTGTGTGATGTTGGTAGTTTGCCTCACCTGGTAGCAATCAGGATGTGTGCTTCAGTAAGTGCGGTGAAACAACATCAGTGTGTGGCACAGATGGAGAGGCGGGGGTGGAGGAGGGCTACACAAAGAAACAACAAAACGGGAAACATGGAAAAGAGACGCTGCCAGACAGCAGAGGGTGACTAAATGACTTGGCAGAGGGCCGTGATGGACAAAGGAGCTGAACAGAACATAAAGCACAGATCCTTAAAAGAATGGACCCAAATTCAACGTGAGAATAAGACCGTAAACAAAAGAGGAAGAGGAGATGTTAGGAGGACACGTATACATTAAGGAGACATGCAAATCACTGGGGAAACATCTCTATGAATTTTGCAACACCTGCACTGCACAAAGTGAGAAAAGACAACCGAACACAGATACGCTCCGAGCAGCAAAGACTACGACGGAAATGAGTTTTTAAGCAACTGCTCCCCGTGGACGCTGAAGTGATGAGCATGCCCAGACAGAGCTGACTGACTCCAGTTACTCAAGTCAACTAGTCATCTGTTGTGCAATGAAATGAGCTCAAGGATGGGTTTTCTCTTTCAATCTGATATTTTAATCCACATACTATTATACTTATTATTACTGTGATGCTGTATTCAGACTTTTCAGTGCTCTTATGTTGTAAAATACCAGCACAAGTTTGCACTTTATTTCCTCTAACAGCATGATTTGCACATTATTTTGCACATCACTTCCCTTAAATGTGAGATGAGTGAGCTCCTGGATGTCTTTACTTTCCCAATGCGATGAATAAAGCCTCTACCTGCCATCTATCTGTGTTTCTACTACAGATTTCTGCTACATTTCTGTGTTTAGTCGTGTTTCTCACTTTGCTACAGTTTTTAAAATGCTTTGCATGGTCACTGCTGAAGACGTTTGCTCAGTTTTCCTGCATATTTCCATGTTTTGTTTGTAGACTACAGTGTGTTAAGCTGTCAGGGTCACTGTAGATTTGCTCTTAGGAGAATAATTATGAGCTGTATGACTTGCATTAGAGAAAAAAAAAACACTGAAAAGCAAGCTAGCTCAGTGAACAGAGAGCAAAAATGTTCTACTGAGTAAGAAATGACCTCTGAGCACAGAGATCAGTTAGAGGCCTGAACAGTTCATCAGGTTCAAACAACGCAATTAGAAAACTGAAACGGCTGCAATCCAGAATATACGCAGCACCTCTGACCCAAGGCTTTTACCGATTCATCTCATTGTCCATGTCTGCTTAAAGAACTTATAATCATGAATACATGATTATTACAATTTATGACAGAAAAAGAGACCAGCCTCACATTTGGGAAACTGGAGTTGACGATGTTTAGTATTTTTTCACTATTTTTGTTTGAAAAATTAGCCAGCTGTCAAAATATTTTCCCACAAAACAAAAAAAAACAGGTGATTGCACATTTCAGTTTTCATTCATAAATAATATATGATGATATAAAGTGTTGATGAGTAACTCTAGAGGTGCTGGTACCTACACCCTGTCTTTATGCTAAGCTAACAGCTGCTGACTCTGGTTTCCTATTGACCACTGAGTTTTCAGTTGGACCAAGCCTTCCATCAAACTCCTGATTTTCAGCATCCTTACTGGACTGGGATTCATTTATTGATCATTGTGATGTCACTATCAGACCGTTAGCATCATTTACAGTCCAACAGTCTTCAGTTGAGTGGAAGTGAAAATAACATCAGCAGGATTTAGCACAAAAGGAAAATGATTATTTCATAGTATAGCTCCATGTAAAGCAGCATGTATCTTCCATGAATCAGCCGTGTCAGCTTTGTCCTCTCATGAACTGTTCATAAAAAGCCTGTCAGGAACTTTAAACTGCTGATGACTGAGATCTTGTCTGAGCTTATTTCCTCCTCAGCCAAACTACATGAGTCATCTAACCGTTGCTGAAATGATTTCATAGTTGATCAGTAGACATGTACGTTCTGTGGAAAGGCTGCTGAACGTTCGGTCGGACAGATGAACGTTTCTGCTTCTGCCTGGTTTCTGCTGTGGTTTGGCTGCAGGTGCATCCAGCAGGCGTTCTGGTTTTAGTTGATTTTTCTGTGTGTTTGGTGTAATGCTGCTGCTGTGACCGTCAGCTGGGCAGGACAGGCTTCATGTTCACCTACCATGGACTAATAAACTACTGTGATTTAGTAAAGCATAGTAATAGTTGCTTGAGTTTGGTAACTGCAGTTTCCCAGAGGCTACTTGACTTGCACTAACTGGAAGTGAAGCTCTACACCAGAGGATTGACGACTAAAACCGTCTGTGTGCACACAGACACAGATATGCATGTGGGTCAATCTATAACTGAAGTCCATGGGATAAATCTGCACACATTTTTATTAATTAGTAAAGAAAAAACAAATGTTTGTCCATTACGATCATGTCTTTATAAATTCCATCATTATTTATTATAGAAACAATCACTTATTAATAAAAAATGTCTGATACTTTGGTTTTGCAGACATTCCATCATTCTCAGTTGTATTTTATGTTTTAGAGATAAAGTGTTAGCATAGTACAGTGAACATGTTAAATATTATACCTGCCAAATATCAGCTGGGTAAAGCTGTTGTGTGCAGCTGATTGTGAGCAAGAGAAGCAGCAAACACGTCCCCAGACAGTCACGCTTGTACCAGAAATGACTGAATCATAGGCTTTTTGATATCATAAATATTAAACTGAGCAGCCTTTAAAGTCCATGGGATATATCTGCATATGTTTTTATTAAAAGTAAAAAAATTATATTTTTATGATTACATCTTTGCAAATTCCATCATTATTTATTATGGAAACAATCACTTAATAAAAAATGATTGATATCACTAAAATGTCAACTAAATAACGTCTGAATTTAATACTTTACATTTGACTCAGTTCTATATATAATATTTAGAAGAATCTTTCTCTAAAATACCATGTGGTGTTTGGTTATAGGCGGCCATGTTGGTTTTAGGCCTGAAAACAGCTAAAATGTGGACTATGATACAGAAAGTCCTGCAGTTCTGTATTGACCCGTATGCATTCCTTCAGTCAGATTTCTAAAGCCCCACGCACACGTGGTTCTGGTTTATAGATCACAATAAATTTGAGGAATTACGAATCATTCTCATTTCCACCGTTAGCCTTAAAGGGGAACTTGGGTTTTTTCAACCTGGGGTCTGTTTCCATATGTAATTTCATGACATTTGCTTGCCAAAACCGGTGTTTTGGCGCGAGCTCTCGCGTGATTTCGGAACGAGATTTGGTTTCTAGCATCCTGAGATTTGGATACAGACCACAACAAAGAGCGATCGCCAGGTAATGTGGAGGTTTTTGTTCACTTCTCATCTCTAGTATGTTGTGGGACACTCATTGAGACTATCTGAGCCGGTCAGTGTGGGGAAAAAGCACGTTAGGGTGGACTTTGACGCAGGGGGGGGCCAGCTGCCCCATACTTTTCGCTAGCTGAGCTGCTAGCTGAGCTGCTAGCTGAGCTGCCTGTCTGGCTAAATACCAGAGCTATGTCGAAAATTCATTTCTCCATCACTCACATGTATGAAATTACATATGGAGACAGACCCCAGGTTGAAAAAAACCGAAGTTCCGCTTTAAATGGACACAAACAGACTCTGAATCACTCGTGGACACTAATTCCAGCTCATCAGAAGTCTGGAAATGAAAAGAACAGAAGAGATATTACAGTTTTCACTGATTACGCTGCATTAGTAGCAGAGCAGCTATTATTATCCATGACTGTTGAACTGAAGCCAGATATGCTGCCCGGGATACTAGTTCATCACATTTTCCTGCAAAGCGTCGTCAGAAGTGATAATCATCTCAGTTATCATTACTGAGCATCAGCTAGATGATCAATGATCCTACAGTGTTCATATTGAAACAGAAATGATGCAAACAATCTATGCAGACTTCAAACTGGACAAACTGTTCAGGTGAATAAAAACCAGTTCATCCATGAGCAGTGGTGTACGCTACCATTCTGCACTTGTTCACATTATTTTAGTTATAGGTTGGAGGTAATAGAAGAATTACAATTTCCAGGCTGAGATTATGACTGTAAATCATTCACTGGTGGAAGAAAGCGGTTTGGTGAAAACAAAGACTAGTTAAAAGCTAATGTGACTCATGAACAGCAGGCACCCATCATCAGCAGATACGGTTTAAAACAGCCATGTATGCGAGTGAAACGCTGCTTTGATTATCAGCAATCTGAGGCAAGAAAATAAGCAAATGTAGTTAAAGTGGAAACAACAGAGCCAAAGTGAAAAGGTGGAGGAGGAAATTTACAAGACAAAAACCTTTTTACATGACAAGTGGAAGTCAGAGTGTGTAATGAAGAAATCAGGGGTTCCTCCTCTGCAGCTACATTCACTCTAACGTCACTAAATGATGTTTTTCCAAAAAAAAAAACAGGATGCAAAACAAGCCGTGTTTGACAGCTCAGCAAATGTTGGCTTTCTCATCTGGTTTGGGTTGTTTTAGAACAGAAACAGCATAAATCAAATAAGTTGGCTCTGAATCAGCTTTAAATTCACACCGCTCTTTTTTCTGTCCATTTTGTGACTTTTTGTTTTAAACAGTACATTAAATACACAAACTGTTTCAGCACATCCCTTTAAGCTTTGCCAAACAGCACACAACTACTTTTTCAATATTTGCCTGAAATGGAAAACAACAACAACAACATTCCCGCCTGGTATTAAAATACGTCCTCGTTGTTTAGTGCCAGATATTTGACTGGCTCTCAGCATGCAGATTGACCAGGTGATGCTAGCCAACTGGAGTTTAAAAGGTCACATGGGGAAATGTTTGCTCCATGTTTTTTCTCCCTTTTTGCAAAGCTAACGCTCCTGCCATTTTTCTTTTTCCTTCAGAATGTCGTCATGTTGCACAGACTGCATGTACGCCTGCATTAACATCTTTGTCATACCATAAAGGTGCAGCAGGAATGTGTTAATTCCAGATCACATGACCTGCTAAACATGATGTCATTTCCTCCTGAAGAAAAGACTGGACAGACTCCAAGGCTTTCTGACTTATTTAAAGTAGACAACAGGTTTACTACTAGATCTTTATGAATAATTTCACATTTCAGTTGTACCCCGCTGTTTATATAATATTTAGAAGAATCTTTCTGCAAAATGCCGCGTGGTGTTTGGTTAGAGGCGGCTATGTACGGTGGCTGACAAGGGCATACGCGCCGCAAACAAAAAAACGCAATACAAAACGCTGCAAACACAGCAATGATGCAAACCCAAAAACGCATAAAACAAATGCAACAGAGAAATGCTGCAACAAAAAAATGATGCATTCACAGAAACACTGCAAAAGCAAAAACACACAAACCGACAAAACAAATGCAAAAGGGAAATGCTCCATACAAACCCCGAAACAACTGCAAGTGAGAGACGCTGCAAATTCACTGAAGGTCGCCAGACCACTAGGGGGAGCCGACCATACGGAAGGGACTGATCTTTTATACCGACAGGAAATACCCAGGAGGAAGTTGCAAAGAAGACAGCGGGATAAGAAAGTTTGCAAACGCTTGGAGAGGAGAATAAAAAGGTATGTTTTCCCTTACTTCTTTTTTAAACACTCGGCCCTAGTCTCTTACAGTATTATCCAACAGCAGCAAATTTACGTAGCAAATATTAGCGTGTGTCTGTCTAGCAGACCGTTGCTAGGGACGCCGATCAGAACAGCTCCCCCTAGTGGCCTGGCGACCTTCCGTGAATTTGCAGCGTCTCTCTCTTGCAGTTGTTTCGGGGTTTGTATGCAGTATTTCCCTTTTGCATTTGTTTTGTCGGTTTGTGTGTTTTTGCTTTTGCAGCGTTTCTGTGAATGCATCGTTTTCTTGTTGCAGCATTTCTCTGTTGCATTTGTTTTATGCGTTTTTGGGTTTGCATCATTCCTGTGTTTGCAGCGTTTTGATCGTTTGTATTGCGTTTTTTTGTTTGCGGCGCGTATGCCCTTGTCGGCCACCGTAGCTATGAGACCGTCAACTACGTTACAAAAAGTCCCACCATTATACACTGACCCAATGCACTCAAAATATCCCATAATGCAGAGAAAAGTAGTGTACAGCCCATGGTCACATAACCAAGCGATGTATACCAATGAATGAGAACAGAAAGCGTAAAGTAAAATGTAAGTAATTTCCCATTCAGGTTATGATGTTGAATTTGGTTTTGTTTCTTAGTCATGGAATAAACTGATTCTGATGCGTTAGCGCTGCGCTGCTAGAGCGTTAATCACGGCTAAAGAGTGACGGAACGAAGAGCTCAACTAAGTTTACTTTACCGAGGTGCTTCCTCATAGATCACTACGTAGTTTATCCAGTAGGGGTCACTAGACAGCGAATAGGGAGTGACTGGATGAGACAGGTTCCTGAGATAGTCATTTCAATACACGGTTTCTTCACATTTCAAGGTCGAAAATGGGTGTTTTTATTACATTTTTGCTCTGAAAGTATTTGATATATCAAGTTAAAATTTAACAAATAATTTTAAGCATATCCGTAGTTTATAATAGAAATCAAATCAGGCAGATCAGAGATGGTTGGAGCAGAGATGAACTGAGATGGAACGAGTGCTGCAAACTGACTCCACAACACAACCAGGAAACCTCACATGTAGACATATTTATAGCTGTATTCCTTTGTGTTCTTTTTAACATAACCACATTCGTGGAGCGTGAGCGTGCCCCGCTGCAGCCTGCTGGAATATTGTCGGTGTACTGAATTGCAGTCACTGTTTGGCTGCCAGGTAAGAAGCCTACAGGTCTGGAGGGAATACAGCCGCACAGAAAATCCACTTTACTACGCCCCGCTGAGGAACCAGTGTGGAGAAACCATGTTATGAATACTTTAATCACGGCCACCTTGAAAAATGTCTCATATAAGCCAATGGAAATCTCTATAGAGCTTCTGGCTGCAGCACAGGAAAGCAGCAGAAATGTGAAATGTACAGGAAATGCTGAGGATGTTTGCCTGCATTTAAAATCAGTGTTACTTCATGATAATCAGACTTGATATAGATGCTTTTTTGATGTTTGAAACCGGCAAAGCAATAAAAGACAGTGAAGGATTGTGGAATTAAAAAATAAGTAAAAATCACCAGCTGGTTCAACAGAACTTCCTGTCCTCTTTTCTGCACACTGCATTGTAATACAAGCGTGCATGTTTTTTCAAATAATACACCAACCAAAGAGCTTGTTCCTCATAAAATATTGAGCTCTTAAGAGTTGTTCCTCATGTAAAAAGAAAAAACCAAACAGAGCTGTTCTCCTTTAATGTTCGCCGTGCAGCGGTTCAAACAGCAGCTAAAAACGAACACATCACCACGCAGATAGAAAAAAAAAGAGAAGCCAAATAGACGCGGTGTGTTGGAGCGTTTGTGGACCGAACGGATCGACGAGCGAACAGCGCCGTCAGCAGAGACGGTTGGGATTCCTGAATTCATTTGTGTCTGAAATTCCAGTCCAAGTCTCCCAGGATTATGTGAACAGGACATGGTAAAAATGCAAATACAGCATGTGCTCCTTATAGTGAGGGAAGGAGATTTTCCAGGAAGGCCTTACATGAGGGAGGGGAGCAGCCTGAAGCAGAAAGTGGATGGCGGGTGGGCGTATGCACCTTCACTACAGGGACCCGCAGTTATTTATGAGCACTGTGGTTTTTGGGTTAACACAACCAGATCGTACGTTGGGCCGACATGTCTACAGCTGGATTTATATTCTATATGAGCTGCAGATGGTCAGAAACCCCTCCTGCCTTTTTTCTAAAGCCAGGGCTAGTTTCTGTGTGACTTTCCACATTCACAGCCACTTGACACTGCGGATGGACAGCTTCACGGAGGTAAGAGGCATTGTGCTCTCCTGCTGTGGTGCTTTTCACGTGCACAGCGCAGCGCACGCTCTGTGATTTTCAACCCTCCTTTCAGTGTGGGAACAACGAGGAGCACATTTGACTTCTGACACCATCCGGCTGCACGTCTTCAGAGCTCCATCTGAGAAATCACAGCCTGACGAGTCTGACAGCTTCCACAATCTGCTGCCTCCACAGTTTTCCAGAGCAGCGGCAGGGAGGGCGTTTCTGAAAATTGCTGAAACAGACAATCCAGACATCAACCCATCATCACGCCGTTTGAACGCTCCATTCAGAAGCAACGGCAGCCTGAATCCATCCCTGTACAGCCACACACTGAGGCTTTTCAGGCCGTTCAGACAGGTACACACACGTTCATCTTTACCCTTTTCAAGCACTAAACCCTGAACAAAGCACATGATGTTTAAGCAGCTTCACCCCAAACGTCAGGAGACACCGACGGTAAACACGTCCCGCCAAATTCAACGCTTGTTCGCATAATCTAGTTCAAAGTTGAGGATCATATTGTTTTTTTGTGGAACTCCACGCAAACAAACTAATCTGCATTTCAGAGTTCACGCTCGGCTCCCCTTCAGATAAGCAAATTCCAGCTTCCTCCCCAAACAGGCCGTGAATAAATCATCATCCTAACGAGAGCCCGTGTACCCGTTGTATGCGCTGAAGGGATCATAAATTAATCCCAAAGTGAGACAAAAACTTCTTCAGTTGTGAAGCAGCTGCACCCGTCTCCTCATTTCAGCTGCCATGTGTGACATCACAGCGGTTCAAATTAGCCATCTTAGATACAAAGAAAGGCCTCTGTGGAAGTCAGGATTCACTACATCCCACATTTTGGAATGTTTTATCACACCTGGAATTCTTGTCAGTGCTATAAGAAGGACTCACACGCAGCCAACACAATCAGATGATTCCACCGGACAACACGTCTGGAGGTACAAACCTGCACAATGTCACTGCGAATGACGACAAAGACATCAGAAGCAATCTTAAGTCATGACCTGCAGTGCCAGAGCTGAGTTTAAAAGGAGCAGCACATGTTCAGACTGCAGCGAATAAAGAGCCTTCCTGACTTCCTGAACCCTGAGCTGCAGGTCCACCCTGAGGTTATTACCATGAGGGACAGCGGACTTCAGCCTGTGTAATTATACTGGCAGCATCTGAACCCTCTGAAGGGCCCGCTGCACTTCATCACAGCTTCAAACCGGGAATTGCAGCTGTTAAAAATAGCCTGAAAGCTACATAAGGCCACATAAATGAGTGAGTGAAGGCAGGACAATGTCAGAGTGGAAAGGAAAAAACAAACGTAGAACTCTTTTATCCAGTTTTCTTCTCTCCGTTTTATCTGTCTGTGCTGTTAATTGGTTTCTGGCCAAGTCAGGGTCAGAGTCAGACAGGGCTGATGATAAATAGCATCTTGGTGTACACAGGAGCATCTCTGCTTTCTCTGACGGCTGGAACAGTTATTACTCTTTACTTCCAAAGCAACAGACCAAAATTCTGGGGTTAAACCTCCGTATACATCCCGTCCTAATCCTGCCGCTGCTCCAGTGTGATGACATAATGAAAGGCTTCCTCCTCCCTTCACTTCCACTGCTCACCTTCTCTCCTTCCCCCACATCTTCTCCTGTGACCTACATTCAGCCATGGTTGTGCATGCAGATGGAAATGCAGACGTCACTCCGCTGAACGCGATTGTGTCCACGCCAGTTTGCTCCAAAGTCACTCATTTTACACTGCACCCACGCAGAGGACAGAATTAATATCGCATCCGCTGCCGCATCCCAGTCCGTGTGAGCGACTGTGTGGAGTACTGTACTACTGCTCGGCCTGCCAGCGTTTGTGAGGAAATGTGACTTACTACCAGCAGCAGATCAAGCGGCTCCTCACCGCTGGCACCTAGCATGTGGAGCCGAGAACACACTGCAGGCGATGCAGCTCATTCCAGCCATCCCACTGGCTGCCAATCACACACACTGGAGCATGCAGTCGCATGACTGCACGCATTCACATGCACAGCCAAGAACAGATCAGCTTTGAAAATTCAAGTATAGCAAAACAGCTACCAATACAAACAGGATTTAGATTTCAGGTTCTTCTGGGGGCTAAATGGAGACGCAGCAGGCCAGTTCTAAAGAAAGGCATGCCTTTAGCCTGACTGGGACTTGCAGGGACTTGCATGGAGCGCACGTCAGCCCGGATGTTAGTCTCCACTACCACCATGGCACGACTTTTAGAGTTTAGGGCTGGGAGATCCAGCTGAAAAACCTGTCATGCTAAAAAGGTCTCATTTAGTCAACCTTATTAATTATTGATCATTTTTATGAAAGCCAGGAACAAAAAGGTTTATTTTGAATTTTACCAACTTCATTTCGATGCTCTATCAAGGCAAGCAGACAGAAACTTTAATATTAACAATAAAAAACAAATAAATAAATGTACAGACATAAATAACAGCCTAAGGACAAAGGAATGATCTCATCTTGATTCACATTAAATAAAGAAAACAAATAAAATCAACAGAGAGGAGAACTGATCTCAACAAGACAAAACTAACTATTGAAATTTTATGTAAAATGGTTTCTGAACAGGTCTGGGTGTCTCTGGAGCGCCTCCATCAGCCTCCATCCTCTGAGCAGGGGGGCTGGAGGCTGATGGAGAGCAGAGATGTGGCCTCCACCATGGAGGTCTGCAGGTGGACATGGCCAAGCTCACCTCTATAATCTGTTATTAGCCAGGGGGAACCACATTTAGGACTTCTGCAACCAAGCTTTGCACTTTTGTTCTGTGCACACATGACAGTTCATATGAAACCTACAAAAGGAAAACCAGGCAACATTCTTACGGTCCATTCCTGGTATACACCACTAGTGGTTTATCCTCCAGTCCTACCAGAGCTGTAAAGAAATAAACACATTTAGTCCTTTTGGCTAACGGCAAAGCTGCCATTTTCTACATAAAACGTTCCATTCAGTCAGTAAATTAACGGATAGTCAAAATGAGCATCAACAAGCCACACAGCAGCACATCTGTCAGTGTGATCAAACAAACTAAGAGCTGAAATAATAAGGACGTTATGTGCCAACACCTTCTTGATAGAGTTATAATGTTTGAATTCACTGGTTCCCGTTTGTAAAACGTCCAAATTTGTTCATTTTCTTTATATGTCAGATTGTTCTCTGGGTATTCGTTGTTTTTCTGACAATAGATGACCTCATTCATCAAGAAAACATTCACCAGATGAATCAATAATAAAGTGCTGTGGTTGATCAGTAGGTCTCCAGCTTCCCAGACACTACAGATGATCCTGAATAGGGCTGCATAGACATTTTGTTTTATGATCACTGTGGATGATTTTTAAGAACTGTAGCCAAATGCAGGACGTCACATTTGAAAAATCAACCTTTTGGGGTGACTGTGTGATAAAGACACTTTCTAAATGCTCAAAGGCAGATTTTTGTCATTACTTCTAGACAAGTCATACATGCAGTCAGTAAATTGATGCGTCTGATCTATAGGTGTACCTTTACTCCTGAAATAAAACCATGTGATTACAGATCGATGTACTTGAGTTCACTGAACAAACTCACAATGTCAAAGCAGTCAATCGAATTCCGTTTGGCCACTTCAGGTAACGCAACAAGCTGTAACACACCAGGACACTATCTTCTTAAGAAGTGGTGGACTCTGCAGCAAACAATCGTCTCCATATCCACGAAACACTGTGCAACATTTGCTGTCATGTCGAGTCATGTTTCTGGCCACCTGGTGAAGACAAGTGTAATATTCACTTTCCTCTTAGCTCCGTCTTCGTCTGCACCTACGCCTGAAGTATACGTCTGGCTGCTATGAGAACAGCTGCCAGTCGCGTCTGGAAACACGATTATTAAGCACCGTGAGAATCGGCTGAAACAGCAAAGTTGTGGGAGACAAAGCGCTGACCGTGAGGTGATAAAGCTGATGTGAACTTCACTACGAGTCGTCTGCTGGTCAGCGGCAGCTTCAAATGTCTTTTCAGAAACCATTTTTCTGGAGACTTCCACAGCTCATCTATTGTGTGACGGCGATCACGGGAGTCTCAAGAGTCACTTAAAAAACTGTCACACATCCGATTTTTCAGCAATGTGTGTCAGTCAGCCTTTTCCACACTTCTTGGCTGCATTGCTTTAGAAAATATAGATTCATATGTGAACAGTTAGACGTCTGATTCTTTTCGTGCAATACACACGGAGACGCAAACAGAAAAGATCAAACCGCGTTCACCACTTTTGCAAAACGATCAAAGAAGAAACAAGCAAGACTTGTTTCATCCAGTTCTCTCCTGGGGGTAACAGGATCAGACTCTGGAGGGATGGCTGCATGCTGCTGTGATATCAGGTCCAGCAAGGTCACTGCAGAAAGCACCAACTCCATTAAAGACTGATCCTGCTGAGGCAGATTAGGTCTGTCCTGTCCCCTTCTATCCTCCTTCAACTACAGCATTGATTATATCTGCACAGCAAAAATGTCTATTTTTGCAAAGGCGTGCTTAGAAACTCATTAATCTTGATCTGAAGAAGCAACTGCACCCGATACCTGCCAAGAGGTGCAGGGAGGCGGAAGTCTCTCACACACCTGTCACCGTCCATCTGTTGGAGAAGTTTCACGATTCTTAATGCAGAGAGGACGCTCTACATGCCACACCTATGAGAACAGCAGGAAACCTTCATTCTGCAGGAGAGAAGACACCATAATCCCCAGATAACACCTGGACAAGGTCGCCGCACTACCAATTAGCCCACTTCTATCAGAGCACCGAGTGAGGTGTTCATGCACCTTGTAATCTCCAGAGCAGAGGACATGTTTCATTTGAAACCAGCACCAGCGACACGGCCCTGAGAGAAAATAAGCCTCTGACTCATTCAAAGTGAGTAACGGACAAGAGAAAGTCATCATCCATCAGACGCTCGCTGGCTGCTAAACGTCTAAACAGGCGGCAGACTTAAAACTTTTAAACTAACAACACCGCACTCGAAGTCAAATCAGAGTCACAAAAAAAGAAAAGGGAAGGAGAAACAAATGACACTAATGTTTAGCTTAAAAGCAACCTCCACTTTAAGAAGAAAGGACATCTGATGAAAACACTGGTGCTGGGAAGAGTTGAGTCATGGTGACCTTCTAAGCACATCCTCTTCTGATAAATCACACAGGACAGTGGTTCTTGATGACAGGCGTTCACGCTGCACAGAGCTCCCCTGAATACAAGCTGCCAACGGCAAGGTCCAATGAAGGAAAAGCAGCTCTACACCTCACATTATGGCCCATAAATACAGCTGGGAGCACTGACGCCCTTAGCGGACGGACATTTGGTATAAAGAAAAGTAGAGAAAGTCCACTTCAGGCTTGTTCCACTGTCCATTAACCGTCTGTGCACACTGAAAGGACATAACGGAGCCAGCCTCGCTGTTAGAATATATTCACCAAAGCTGGAATTGCATTCTCATTTTTGATCCGAAAACAAAGAGAGAAACGAGGTTTAGGAAGCTGCTGCTAAACCAACAGCATTTCTCCGGTACAGATGCAAATGGAGAGCAGATCTCACAGCCACACAGGTTAACACGTATGCAAATGCCTCAACAAAAGATGCTGACAGGATTCATTCATATCAGCGTTTCACACACAGGCTGTTTTATTTGTAGAGAAAAAAATCATGTTTAACTCCCCCAGAGAACAATCCCACTAATCTATAGCTCAACAGCCATTTTCAGACAGCTTAACCTCTCTATAATCTGTCTGAACTCTGGACACTTCCTTCTAAACACAGACTGAGATTAGCAGCCTATCACAGACTTATAACACAACTATGAAAGCCACACAATAAGCCGCTCAAACAGCCCACGTCTCTGTTTTTAGGAGCAGAGCAGCATATATGAACAGAGAACGTCTCCTCTGAGGACGTTCAGCATGTTGTGAAGACAGCTAATTACCATGAGTGTCCATGTGTTTCTAATGCGGAGCCCTCAGCCAGGAGTGAGGGGCACAGCTGGTTTAGATGACTCCAGCGCTCCTGCTTTTTGAAGGCTGAGCTCAGATAACTGCTGGTCTGGTCGCTCGGCGAGCATCTGAAATTACACCTCCACCTTCCCGGAGTGTCCGGCCCCATCCAGCCTCTGTACTGTACCTCAACAGCAGAACGGATCAAAATGAAACTCTGCCTCGAGCTACAGACAATAAAACCGTATGAGCATTTCAGAATTAAGTAAAGAGGCTGTGGTATCGACCCACTGAGTTTTAGGATACAGTAACATGAGGAAAATCCTGTTTTTTGGGGTTTAGAATATCTAAAATGATCTATCAAACAACAAGGTGAAAACAATTCAAAGTGAGAATTATCACCTGAATCTGCAGCTTCTCTCAGCTTAACATCCGCTCATCAGTCATCTGTGAAGCACTGAGCTGCACGAAAGGCGTTGTACAAACAAAGCTTGATTGATTAGAGCGACTTCATTGTTTTTGGTTCATTCTGCGCTGCTATTGAGTTGTTTTTGACCAAAAGAAGCAGAAAAATCTGAAAAGAGGCACCATCTGCTCAGCACCAAACGGTAGATGGACACAGAGGCTGAACGCTCCTTCATACGGTTTAGTTCTGGGCTGTCTGAGATTAAAGAGGACAGTTCACACACAGAGTCATAATCATGAAGCCTTGACTTCAGAATTTGGTGATTGCTGTCTTAGTTTATTGAAACTGTACATAAAAAGCAAGCGGTGGATTCGATTCAGAACACAAGGACACTATGCACACTGATGCAGCAGCAACTAGTCAAGGCTGTCTTTTTCTAAAGCATACTCTGCTTTATTATCAGTTTTCCTTTAAATTGGACTATAAAAAACAAACATCATGCTGCATTGGAGGAGAACAGATCATAAATTTATTAGGAAAATGCTGACTGAGGTAACAGACAGAGTGAAAAGCAGCGTCATGTTCTCAGACTTTATTTAATTGGACTTCTTCATGAAAACCAGATCAGTCGCCCCCTGCAGGCTGCTAAAAGTAACAGGTTCAGGTCTCTACTGCGTCAGTTTTCATACCCATCTCTGCATACACAGTCTGTGGTCACTCCTGAACAGCGACGCCAGATTAGGAGCTTTAAAGATCAAAGTCTTGTGCTAAAATTCAGACATTTAGGTTTTGACGTTGAGACTGAAGCTACAAGTACAAACTAAATCTGGCATAAAATGATGCAGTCACCATGTGTCATTTCTTACTAAGGTTTCGGGGCAAAACAAACACCTACACACAGGAAACGGTATGCTGCGCTTTCAAAACATAAGAGCATCGCAGACAGATGATACAGCTGATGACGTCCTTCTGTTCCCATTCTTTCTCTCTACTTACTTCAGAAAAGCACTACTCCATGGATGTAGCACAGTCTGACGCCTCATACTGGTGTTAACCAGCATAAAGGCACTGAGTGGTGGACACACAGGATCATTAACCAGTCTGAACAACCAGCAGAGACCTAAAACAGACACCTGAGGGCTGTACTAACAGTAACGCTTTGTGAGGAGTTTCCAGTGTTATGAAGGAGGCTCTTAGATCACCACGTTCTGCACAGCTAGCCTGCTCCAGAGGAAGCTACGCACTTCCTGTAAGACATGCCACCCTTTTACCAACTAGTTTCCTGATGATACTCTCTGAAACAAACCTGCTGAGCCGTTAGTAGTTAGTAGGTACAGTAACCCAGAGAAACCAACATGTATTCAGCTGTGGATGCAGAAGAAGCACTGACAGGTTTTCATGTTAGTCCTGAGTGCTGGTATCCATCTATTGGTATTTACTGTGGTAATTCCATTCATTTCACCAGAAACTAAAGTGATTTCTATCAGACCTGAATGCACTTGTTGAATATCACATTTAAAAGTCTGAAGTTTCCTTACACACTAGCAGTTTTTTGGCAGCATTCCCTTCTTGCATCATTTGTAGGAACGGTACGTTTCACCTTAATCAATATTTTAGATTCTTCTTTGTTCTCCATCATAACAACCTGTCCTTTGTTACTGAAGTAGGCATCGTACAATCAGATATTTTTTGGCAAAAGAAGAGTCAGATTATGCATTAAACGCCTCGCCCTGATAGAAAAAACCTGAAACCACAAAGAAAGCTATGTCACAAGGTGCAATCTGAAATCTCTGCAGTCGATATTACGCAACCAAAAATAAGACATTTTAAACTTTTCTTATTTTAATTCAGTGATTTCCAGCCTCCCTCACACTCCCCATCTTCAGCCTGTGTGACTGTTCTGAGCAGCTTCACGGCTGCAGTGCTGTAATATTTAGACGGCTCTTCGCTGTGCTGCACATCTGTCTTTCAGGATACAAAGTCAGTGTTCCTTTAACAGTGTCGTGCAGACTTAGAGACGCATCCTTGAAGCTTAACCTGAACCTTTTCTGTCCTGGAATCTGTTTTCCATTTTTCCCCCCCGCTCAATGCTGTACGGTCACACTCTCTCCCCCTGAACACCAGCACAGAAAACAATATTACACATCTGCTGCACGGTTCCAGTAACGTGAAAACAGAAACTCAATAAATATAACAACAGGGGTTCGAGTTAAACGCCATCTGACTGAGAATGTCACCTCACGAATCACTTCCTCTCTCAGACTTCCTCCCATCTGCAACGAGTCTAGATGCTTTGATGATCGCTCCTCACTCACTGTAGCTGCAGCATCAGGCAGCAAAATCACAAGAACTCTACTTTTACACTCCTATAATGAGATGCGACAATAAAAGAATCGAGTGTAGCTAATGAAAGCAGTCAGTCTTGAGTTTAACTCCGTTACTGGGTCAAGCGTTTCATCAGTTAGTATTTTTAGGATTACATTTCCTCACCATTATTCTGTGACTTAAAGAAAATCAACCTCCAAACAGATCCTTTTCAGCCGACTGACTGGCATGTTTGTTTGCCATGTGAATCAGATATTCTCACTGTTTTTCTCAGAGCCCTTATGCGCTCGTCATTGCTTTAATTCCTCTTTGTTTACCCCTTCTCAGCTGGCTGCAGCTGCGTGTCCACATGCACCGCTGTGTACATCCATTCAACAATAAACACAAAGGTTGTGAGGGAACCGATAAACTGAGAATTAAACAAGAACACGGCAAGTTATCTCAGCATGTCGGGCCTCGTGCTCAGTATGCTGAAACACAATAATCACCATGATGTTCTGCAGATTGTGCACAACATTCAACCTCAACGGGCTGCATGTGTGTCTCTTCTGTTCTGGTAATAGTTGGTGTTCGTCTGTACATCGTGGCATCATGTAGAGCTGTCATTGTTGTCTATATAAAAGCGGTTTGGATTTGGCTGACGACAGTCTTGGAAAGCTTTGATTTCAAGAGAATTCCTTATCCACCCTACAAAGAACCAACCAGCTGAACAAAAACCACTGGATTCTGCTCAACCTTGATCCTCACAGTGAAAAAAAACAGCCTGTGTGGAACGTAGCTGCAGATCTGTTGCACTGTGGTGGAATATTACTGGTAAAAAGGGGCTCTCCTGCACACCTGTACTCTGTCTGCACTCGCAGAGGGAGGGCAGCCGTTTGAGACAATAAATCTCCAGCTGCAGAGACAAAGAGGTGCCAGCCAGCCTGTAGCAGCAATTAGATAGTTACATGTAAAAGCATTAATGCAAAAGTCCCGCCGAGAGTCACAACCCGCTGACACGCTCACAGTGTGTACGTGCATTTATCAGTAACCATTAGCACGTCCACAATAAGTTCACGTAGTGTGGTAGAAAATGGAGCTGTGGTTTCTACACTGTGCTTATATCCTTCAAACGCCGTCCACTTGGTTCCACTTTTGTCCTTGCTATATCCTCTCGGAGGCGAGAGGTTATGGTGGCTCAGTTAGTTCTTTAGCAGTTGCACACACAAACAAAACAGCACTTTTCAGACGTAATATCGCTCTAACCTGCAGAGTGGCTTTGGATTCTCCTGGCCGTGCTGCTTAGGCTACACGGCAGCAAAATACAAAGAACAGACTGCTGCCTGTGACTCCAGCGGACTACAGGGAAGTGTGAGCGCCTGCCTGTGTTTATGTGTGCACGTCTGTCAGTGCATATTCTCATCGTAATGAGTCTCAGTCTACCTCCGCGGATGCTCTTGAAGGTGACATGACGGTTTGTTTCGGTGACATTTAGATAAGTCCCCACGCCTCAGGAGTGCTAGACTTTCCTGTTGCTGTTATCAGACAAACTCACAGCACTTCAAAAGACATCACACTCTGAAATAACAGAAAGAAAGCCCCCCCCCCCCCCCACACACACACACACCACCACTTAATTGCTCTTGACAGTTCAGCTTTTAAACACACTCTCAATCATGTGATGTGGAGGCAGATTAGGCACTTTGTGGGTTTAATTTTGTCAGAAAGCAGAGATGGTATCTGCTTGTTGCGAATTAAATTGGGGGCAAACAAACGGTGGCTGTGGAGCGATGCAGTGGTGGATATGAAAGTGCAGTGATGTATTAAAGAGCACTTCTCACTGAGCATCGCTGCTATAATTAACTTTTTATGCACATGAGCAGGTTAGATGTGTTAGGAGTGACCTCCATATGCAAACATCAACACAACAGCACAGAAATATGCAAAGCACACAGTGTGTTGCGTTGATTTGGATTTCTCCCTCCAGCAGCTCTTCTCCATGTGCATGAAGCAGTGCAATGACAACTGAAAGGGAACAATGCGCCTCCTGCATCTTCTCCTCAAGTTGTAGTGCAGGCCTGGCTTCACTGAGCTGTGAATGAACTCTCCCTCAGTGTGGAGGAAGAAAGCACAAAAAGAGAACCATAAAACACTCAATGGTGTCATGAAACGAAGCGTGATGCACTGATCAATTCTGCTCCATGTGTCAGAAACGTCCCTCATGTTAATGAAGGAGAGATGAGCCCCAGATGATGGTGATTATGGTGAGCCAGGACAAAGCGTCTTCTGCAGCGATCTATATCTAAATATTGGGACCGTTTTCAGCCCAAACACCGAGCATCTCCTCCTCCTCCTCCGTGGTCCGGCACAAAGCGCCGTGGAGCCGCAAATGCAGGTCTTTGTGGAAAAGAAACGGAATAAAAAAGCGAACAAAGCCTTACCTAAACGCCGTGTGGGTCCTCCGTGGATGCTGCTGCTGCTGCTGTCCGCCGGTTCATTGCTGCTCCGGTTCGCCTTGTTGCTCAGCGGGCATGCGGCTCGGTTTGGCTCCGCCGTGCACGGATCCACTACTACTGAGCAGCGCAGCGGACCGCTTGTGTTGTCTGTCACATTGTTGCTGGCCCTTTTCTCGCATCCACATCCGATTTTTGAGGGGCGGAGTCAGCATGGAGGGCTGGTTTTTCTTTTTTTTATCCAGTGGAGGCACTGAGGAGGCAAGGAAGGAAGGAAGGAAGGAAGGAAGGAAGGAAGGAAGGAAGGAAGGAAGGAAGGAAGGAAGGAAGGAAGGAAGGAAGGAAGGAAGGAAGGAAGGAAGGAAAGGGGAAGGCAAGAAAAAAATAATTTGAATTCCCCATCTTTTGTTGCTATTACATGCATCAGTGGAAAAACACATCAAGAAGATTACCTCATTATAAGAAATATTCCCCCCAACAGGTCTGTTCATCTCAGACACATTTTCACAAATTCTCTCTCAGATTTCTTGTCAAAAATTACATAAGAAGAGGCTCTCATTCATTTCTGTTCAGTAAAATCAGGTGAATCGAGCTGATTAAGTCAATAAATAAGCTGATGCATAAACTCTCAATAGACAGTTTTACTTTTTTATAGAAATGTAACATTTTTATAAGTGAACATTAAAGGTGTTGCTAGGCAGATTTTTTTGCATTCGGAATTTGCCATTTCTGGACTCAAGAGTATGAGTGAGTGTCTGTAGTTCCATGTTCATCAAAGAGATTATTAGGGTCAATATGTAACTGCAGGACTTTTGTATCATAGTCGACATTTTAGCTGTTTTCAGGCCTAGAATCAACATGGCCGCCTATAGCAAACACAGAGTGTAGAGTGGACTTCTGTATTCATACCAGGGGTATTTTGATCATCAGTACAGACCAGCATGGACCTGTTGTGGTATAAACAGAGTCACATGTGGGTCTGACACAAACTGAAATGTCCATAAACATAAAACTTTACCGCAATGAAAACAGAGAGCAGCAGGCCTCCGTCGGTCAAAGTCAACCATGGAAATTGAGCCAGCTTAAAGAAAGTCAGAGTTTGCCTCAGCGACAGCGACTCAAAAAAATGAGACTTACCGACAATTAATGTATTCTTTTATTTTCTCACAAAACTCTAAGAGGAGCTGAAGGTTAGTCTGCTGCTTCCACTTTGCTCTTAGTTTAAAAAATGCCTTGTCAGAGGTCAAATACACCAACCAGCCATCAATAATAATCACCTGCCTAATAATGTGTAGTTCCCCTTTGTGCTGCTAAAGCAGCTCTTATTTGGGGCATGAACACAGGACCTATGCTGGTGTCCTGTGTGAGGACGGGGTTTCTGTGGATTGGGCTTGTTCAGATTGGGATCTGGAGAATTTGGATGCCCTGAGGCTCTTTGTCGTGTTCCTCAAGCAGTTCCTGAATAGTTTTTGCAGTATTGGTGCTGTAAAAATCCAACCTAAGGAGTCAGCTGGATGTACCAAAAATCACCAGATGTTATTGGTTCAGGTAAAGGAATTTATGGCTCAGTAGCAAATTCATGAAAGTGGTTGAACAAAACAAAACAAAGCTGGTGGGTGTTGTATTCATCCATCCATTCATCCATCCGTCCGTCCGTCCATCCATCCATCATCTTCCTCTCACCTGGGGTCGGGTCGTGGAGGCAGCAGATGAAGCAGGTCATTCCAGACGTCTCTCCACCCAACAACACTTTCCAGCTCTTCCCGGGGATCCCAAGGTGTTCCCAGGCCAGATGAGATACAGCCAGAAGTGTTCGTAAAACCTCCAAAGGAAGTCTCCCTAGAGCATCCGAATCAGATGTCGAAACCACCTCCACTGGTTCCTTTATAGGTGAAGGATCAGCAGCTCTACTCTGAGCTCCCTCCAGATGTCTGATCTTCTCCTCCTATCTCTAAGGCTGAGCCCAGACACCCTACAGAGGAAGCTCATTTCAGACGCTTGTATCCATGATCTCATTCTTTGGGTCACTACTCAGAGCTCGTGACCATAGGTGAGGGTTGGAACGTAGATGGATGGTAAACTGAGATCTTCTCCTTGAGGCTCATCTCCCTCTTCACCACGACGGTTCAACGCCTTCATTACTGCTGCCACCACCAATCCACCTGTCTACACACGTGGACAAAATTGTTGGTACCCCTCAGTTAAAGAAGGAAAAACCCACAATTCTCACTGAAATCACTTGAAACTCACAAAAGTAACAATAAATAAAAATTTATTGAAAATTAAATAATCAAAATCAGCCATCACTTTTGAATTGTTGATTAACATAATTATTTAAAAAAACAAACTAATGAAATAGGGCTGGACAAAAATGATGGTACCCATAACTTAATATTTTGTTGCACAACCTTTTGAGGCAATCACTGCAATCAAACGATTTCTGTATTTGTCAATGAGCGTTCTGCAGCTGTCAACAGGTATTTTGGCCCACTCCTCATGAGCAAACAGCTCCAGTTGTCTCAGGTTTGATGGGTGTCTTCTCCAAATGGCATGTTTCAGCTCCTTCCACATATGTTCAATGGGATTCAGATCTGGGCTCATAGAAGGCCACTTTAGAATAGTCCAACACTTTTCTCTCAGCCATTCTTGGGTGTTTTTGGCTGTGTGTTTTGGATCGTTGTCCTGTTGGAAGACCCATGGCCTGCGACTGAGACCAAGCTTTCTGACACTAGGCAGCACATTTCTCTCCAGAATGCCTTGATAGTCTTCAGATTTCATCGTACCTTGCACACTTTCAAGACACCCTGTGCCAGATGCAGCAAAGCAGTCCCAAAACATTACTGAGCCTCCTCCATGTTTCACCGTAGGGACAGTGTTCTTTTCTTCGTATGCTTGGTTTTTGAGTCTATGAACATAGAGTTGATGTGCCTTACCAAAAAGCTCCAGTTTGGTCTCATCTGTCCAAAGGACATTCTCCCAGAAGCTTTGTGGCTTGTCAACATGCATTTTTGCAAATTCCAGTCTTGCTTTTTTATGAGTTTTTTTCAGCAGTGGTGTCCTCCTTGGTCGTCTCCCATGAAGTCCACTTTGGCTCAAACAACGACGAATGGTGCGATCTGACACTGATGTACCTTGGCCTTGGAGTTCACCTTTAATTTCTTTGGAGGTTGCTCTGGGCTCTTTGGATACAATTCCAACGATCCGTCTCTTCAATTTGTCATCAATTTTCCTCTTGCGGCCACGTCCAGGGAGGTTGGCTACTGTCCCGTGGGTCTTGAACTTCTGAATAATATGAGCCACTGTTGTCACAGGAACTTCAAGCTGTTTAGAGATGGTCTTATAGCCTTTACCTTTAAGATGTTTGTCTATCATTTTTTTTCGGATGTCCTGGGACAATTCTCTCCTTCGCTTTCTGTTGTCCATGTTCAGTGTGGTACACACCTTTTCACCAAACAGCAGGGTGACGACTTGTCTCCCTTTAAATAGGCAGACTGACTGATTATGAGTTTGGAAACACCTGTGATGTCAATTAAATGACACACCTGAGTTAATCATGTCACTCTGGTCAAATAGTTTTCAATCTTTTATAGAGGTACCATCATTTTTGTCCAGGCCTGTTTCATTAGTTTGTTTTTTTAAATAATTATGTTAATCAACAATTCAAAAGTAATGGCTGTTTTTGATTATTTAATTTTCAATACATTTTTATTTATTGTTACTTTTGTGAGTTTCAAGTGATTTCAGTGAGAATTGTGGGTTTTTCCTTCTTTAACTGAGGGGTACCAACAATTTTGTCCACGTGTGTATCTCATGCTCCATTTTCCCATCACTCACCAACAAGATCCTGACATACTTGAACTCCTTTGCTTGGGGAAACAACTTCCCCCAACCCAGAAGGAGCAATTTAGTTTCCAGGAGTGAACCATGGGCTTAGACTTGGAGGTGCTGATGGGTGGTGCCAAATCAAAGAACAAAATAAAAACCAAACAAATGCTGACAGGGTAAACAGAAACAAAACAACTACACTCCCTAGCCAAACCTAAAGACAGAAGGAACACCCACCACAAACAACAGAATACAAACAGGGGAGAGAACTAACTAAACTGGAGCCTCTAAGCACAGATATTTAAACACAATACACAAAGACTCAAGTTACAAATAACTTCTTCCTGAAGTTAGCAGACTGCTAACAGGAGCCTCAATCTCCACTGAGACTGAAGACTCCTCACTGATTTAGCAGCTGCCAACAGAAGCTCTAAATGTCCATAGTCCCCCCTCAGTGGCTACGAAATCACCAGACCATATCAAAATATAGACACGAGGCACCAGGACGGACTGGTCAGATCAAACCCAGCCGCCAAGACTGAGAGCTCTGGTTGGAGATGTACTCATGTGTGGTGATTGCTGGGGTGTTCGAGGAGGAGTTGTGGTGGTGGACCAATCTGGTGGGTCGAGAAGTGAGGAGAACCGGGGCTGGGAGGAGATCTGGAGCACCAGGCTTATTACTCCCCATGAGTGCCAGGTGGGATCTGGAGCTCAGTCTTCATCCAGGTGTAATCAGTCCCCTCTCCACAAACCATCCAGACACAGAAGCTGCACAGAGTCCATTTCCAAACACACGGCTACCAGAGGCCGGTACAACAGAACATGTCATAGTAACATCCACATGAACGCCAGGACCAGGTTTCCCAGCAGAACACTGCACTGTAAAATGTTATTTAAAGGCATTAGAGGAGATTTAATTTCCTACGACTTTGAACATAGCATGCGCACATACAACCTCTCCCTCACCCCCCTCTAACCTCCCCCCTCTTAACATTTACGAAGAAACACCCCCCTCCAGAAACTTGCGTAGGACTCGTGAAGTTGCCTACAGCCGCAGTATAATCAAACGAAAGTTTGATTATACATTTTGTACATCAATAATACATTTTACCTGTCCAGAAGGAATTTAGCAACCAAGGCATCTGTCTTTAGGTCCATTTGTTGCTTGAGCTGACGCCATCGCCCAAATGACTCGCCAATAATCACTTCTGTTTTTGCATTCTCGTGATCCAGTTCTCTTTTATTTTCTCTGACCTCAAAAAATGCCTTTCTTTTACGGCTGGGTCCCCCTGGATCTTTATCTGCCATTATGTAAAAAAAGATGAGCAAAACAAGTCTCCAGCTAACTATGAAGCTATACCAAAGCAACACATACAGAAAACACGTAAGTCCAAGGCGTACGTAATCTACGTAACTAGGCCTGAGCCGGAAGATTTTTGATTGACAGGAAAGGGAGCAAACCAAACGCCTCGGTCCGAGCGCGTTGATTGGCTGATGTTTTTCAGGTCCTGCCATGTCCACAGTTACTTTTTTTTTATTATTCTTTTAGAAACTGTACATACAAGTCCACTAAAGGTCAGTATATTCATTTTATGTGAATCAGACAAATTAAACAACAAAAACATCCTCCATAATGCCTTTAATTCACCTGCGTGTGGTTTTAATGTGCAGAATGACTGGTGTGTGCCACCATGAGCCTCCAACTGAGAAAACTGTTGTTGAAAAGATTGATGGATCCATTAAACAAAAAAGACAAGTTTAGGCCCTAATTAAACACAAACAACTGCTAATTCAGGTAACTGTTTTTGTAGTTTTCCATTGTTGTTGCTTGTTTCCTGTTGAATTAATCATCGTACAACCACACAGATTCATCCTGTGACCCCTCAGAGCCAACCTCTGACCTCCAGGTTTGAACAGTTAATCCAGCGTTCTGTGTTGGATAGTGGCGGACAAAAATAGAAGCACTGAATCTGAACATTCATCACAGCACGCCCACCGTCACGAACACAATTAAATCAAATTAAAACAAAGCAGGTGCTGGATGTGCGTTTGATGCTGCTCCTGAAGTCGTCTGTTAAATGACGATCAAACACGAGCAGAAAGTTACGTAACGCCTTCAGAGCTGCTGCTGCCTCAGAGGACCTCAGACGTCTGGCAGAGTGACACGGGGACAGAAAACTTCACAGTTTTTACACTGTGAGGTCTCTGACAGGGAGAAGATGTTGAGGAACATGATCCCTTTGGTCTCTTTTTAAAGGTCCAGTGAGCAGAGCATAAATAACAGTTATTACAAGTGGAGAGGAGCACAGAAAGGACATTCTCCATGCAAGAAACTGAGAGGAAGTGGTGACTTTGAATGAAATAAAGAAGGATTTGTGTGTGTGTGTGTGTGTGTGTGTGTGTGTGTGTGTGTGTGTGTGTGTGTGTGTGTGTGTGTGTGTGTGTGTGTGTGTGTGTGTGTGTGTGTGTGTGTGTGTGTGTGTTCATTTTGATAACTTTTTGGTAGGTCTGACCATATGAGATTTATAGCAGGGTGAGAGAATATAAGTATTTTCATTTTGAAAGGTTTTTTTCCCAACTGTTGGGGTTTTACACCGGCCTTAACATGCTTTTAACTGCAAACATGAATAAACTCATTCATTTCTTGACTTTGGACAGCAGGTGACAAAACAAATCTCTAGATAGATAGATAGATAGATAGATAGATAGATAGATAGATAGATAGATAGATAGATAGATAGATAGATAGATAGATACTTTATTAAAGGGAAATTTAAGTGTTCAGCAGCTTAATGAAATAAAAAGGCAGGTTAGTAACATTAACATTAAAGGTTAGTATATATAAATATGTTGTTTTGGTGGACTTACTCTGACAGATGCCGTCATTCTTCTCAATAGAAAAGTCTTATATGACAGTCAGTTTGTTTAGAATTTTATTGTTGGAGCTGTAGTTTTGTTTTTCTGAATCGTGGCTCTAAAAAGGCTGAAATGAAAACTGCAGTGGAAAGTATTCACAGCAGGCTACCACTGAGCTGAGCTTTCTGATGAAGCATTGTGTAGGTTCTGGGATGCAGCAAAGAAACTGTCTTCAGCGTGGTTGTTTTTTCCTGAGTAATAAATTGCATGTACATGTGTGCATGTGTGAGGCACAGAGATAGTTTGTTTGGTGCATCATAGTGCAGCTCAGGATGAACCAGTGTAATGTAGGTTGTGGGTTTGTGTGCTGCTCCCTTAATTGCCTCATCAGTAAATGTCAAACGTTCAAATGGCTCCGCCATCTAGATTTATTTATTCATTTGTGCTCCATCAGATGCAGGCGCTTCGGCTGCATGCTGCAATTACTGCTGCATGGCCAAATGTGCCGATGAATAATAAATCAGAGCACAAAGAGATCTAACTAGCTGTCAGTGAACTGTACGACCAACTGGAAAGCAAAGTTGCTCTGGATGATGTTTGCTCTAGAAACATCCTCTCTAACGGGTGAAAGGATGTTCAGATGGTCTTCTGGAGAGGCATAAAAGTTAGTGAATTTTCCCCACAAATGCCCTCATACTCACACAATGATTCACATACATATGGATCAGGGAGTTTGCACAGATGCTCAAAATGCTGCCTTGAAATGATGCTACCAGAGGCATTGGCTCCATAGCACACACACTGCTCTGTTCAAAGTGGAGCTCAGGAACGGGGCGTTTGGAGGCAGATGACTCATATGAACTCACTGGTGTGCTCAGACACTGTGACTGAAAAACAGAGAATGTGAGGGGGCTGTGGGAAGTGTGTTTCTGGCCCAGAGCAGTATGTTAAGACCCCTGTACTGAAATGTCTCCTCCAGTCATCCCTACAGTCCCCCAGCAGGTCAGCAGCTCTTTGTTGCACACCTGACTCAGGTGCTTATCATCTTCCTCCAGGTGTGTGTCAGTCAGCAACACTTCATTACACTGCAGCCTTTGTAGTGGAGAAGGAATGAGAAAGAGAGAGGAGGGAACCAGGTGGAGGAGTGTGCGCATGTGCAGCGTGACTGAAGAAGCATGCGTGTGTGTTTGGTGTGTGCGTGTGGAAGTGTATCCTGCATTTTTAAGCAGAGCTGCAAAGTCAGCATCCAGCCGTTGTTGTTTCATGAATAAGGCATGGAGGTAAAGGAGCACAACGGCTAGCTTGTGGCTAGCCTGAAGAATAAAGTACAGCGTCAGGAAAAACTGTGCAGACTGTTTTGTTTTAACACCAGCATATTGTGCATGTTTGAAAATTGACTTTAAACAGTTTTGTTTTAATAGAAACTTTGAGCATAGCTGTTTGTCAAATGCAATATTATCACAGAGTTTGTCTGGGGTCATTTTTTCCCAAACTAAAATCCACTCTCAAATCTAGCTTGTGATTAAGTTATAGGAAGTCATGAACACCAAATGCTTGCCTTTCAAGTGGCTGTAAGTCAGAGCAACACAGACTTTGGTGCATTTCTGCAGACTTACTTAAAAGACCTGCCAGATTTAATCACAAAAATGGTGAAAAATAAGCGTGGTTGTCCTGCCTCCAAAAAAAATGTACGTAAGCTCAGTGTGGATTTTTTCTTTTTTTTAAATGCTGATGCATTGCTTCCATGCACCTTGTGCTGTCACAGTTGTGGGTTCCATTTCTCCTTTTTCTATTATTTTGAACCCTCAGAAACACACACACTCAAGCAGGTTTGGTGTCAGCATCCAAAGCTAATAATTCAGTGAGCTAACAAGTGGCTAATGTAGGGAATGCAGAGGTATAACGCATTTTCCTCAGACAGTATAAAATTACAAATACAAACTCTATATGACAAAAAATGGAATATACTACCCTACAGCCACTGAAAAAATGTATTTACATTCCCTTCAAAGTTTCTGAAAACACAGCTGAACATGTCAGCTTTTAGAAAATTTCCACTTAGAAGTTCTTGAATATCACAAGAAGACGGCCTTCATATGGACTCTTCTGTAAACTTTCATCACGTTTTGTGTTTTCTCAAAGGATATATATTAAAAAAAAACACAAATCTCCAGGCTGTTCTTGTAATGCAAAGCTAGTGTTGGATAACAGCTGTTATGGTAAAGAGGTGAAGCAAACAGCTAACTGGTAGGTTTTTTCTTTTCTTTTACCACTGGAACACAGTTTACTCTCACATCAGCGAACATGAGAAGCGGTTCACTCAGCTGTCATACAGACGGATCTTAAGCCTCCTTTTTATGAGAATTAAGGTGTTGTTTAATCTCATTTTCCAGTTTGTATGTCTTCCACTTATCTCCTTGCCTCTTAGTTCCTCCTATCAGTGATGTGAACAGAGGAAATGAGGAGGAAAAAGGAGTTGCTAAACAAAAAGAGACTGTTCTTTATGTGGTGTGTTGGTGCAGCTGCATCGTCTGTCCATTGTTTTCTTATAACCTACCGCTGTCTTTCATGTCTGTCAGCTGAAGACAACAGTGTTCATGATTACTCACAGTGTATATTTGCTTTTAATTCAAGTGGTAGAATGTGAAGAGAAAGGACAGATGTCACACATTCTTTTCTTTCATTCCACATTCACATGTGCTGTAAAGCATGAAGGAGTCCTGGTACATAACAAACACACTCGTAGTCCTGGTTTGCATATTCCTGATCTGTGTCGCTTCTTTTATGTCATAGTTGCTGAAACACTTCATCTGCACATCCCCACTCATAGCTGCTCCAGTGAGCCTCCTTTTTCTGTCCTCCAGATGCATTTCAGGAATTGAGACGTCCTTTGTGATGCTGCAGCAGGATTGACTTCTGGGCAGGACGGAGGAGACGAGGAGGCTGAAATTGGTGGAATGACAGGAGCCACTTTTGTTGAGTGAAGTTGGTTGATCTGAGCTCTGACATCCGTTCAGTTGTGCTCGTGTACCTCTGGCATTCTGTCTGCACCACCAGCGCCACCCTAACCATCGCTTCCTGTGAAACCGTCACCGTGATTGGGATGAAAACAGTCAGAGCTTTCTGCCACCGCTAAAATTCATGTCTGAACATCTGGCCATCTCTCTAATCTACCCCACTTTGTTGTTCCTTTCAACTAATTGTGGGCATTAGGAACCTGCAAGAGCGTGACGGTCTCCATGGCAACGCACTGATGTGCTGGTGGTGTTTTCCAGCCTCCAATATCCTGGTCATTTCATGCCATCTGTTTCTCCTGATCGCAATATCTCGACTGATTTGGAAATTGTGTGCGTCAGCGTACGACGAAAGCCTCTCTGTCTTAATGGACTGGCTCACATCGACAACAAAATGCTGCAGAGGTGTTGAATGCATGGAGGAAGGCTCTTCTGAGAGCATTTATTTGGTGTACATTCAGTCCTTACACACTGAAGTGTGATCAGTAAACAGAAAAATGTAGTGAAAAAGAGCGAGTGAGTAAGCTGGCCCTTAACAGACTGTGAAGACAATTATATCTGCTGGTTATGGGCCACTTGGTGGGTCTGATGAGCTCATCCCTGCAGAGAGCATCTACAGACAGAGGAAAGCCAAATGAGCCGCTGGAATGTGTAAATATGGTTACCACGCTGTGTATTTTATGAAAAGATTTCTCTAAAAACTCCTATTTAACAGGAAATCTGTTCATAAGCAGATATACAGTCTTGGAAAAAAATATTAGACCGCCTTTGTTTTCTTCAGTTTCTTGTTCATTTTAATTCCTGTTAGCACTAAAAGTCCATTTGTTTGGACAAATATAATGATAACAATAAAAATAGCTCATTAGAGTTTATTTCAGAGCTGGTATCAGACATTCTCCATGTTTTTCTGGATAATAACCAGAATTCCTTCAGTTCTTCCAGCAGCAGTTATGGCATTGTCCTGCCAAAAACAGCTTCTAGGATTCCATGTTTTCTTTTCTGTCTGTTTCAGTCCCATGATCCACCAGGAGTTAGTACTGATCCAGAACCATTGTTTTTTCTTGGTGTGATGAACGTCTGTCTTGGAGATCTTCAGTTTTTTCTCTACCTGTCTCTCTCTCATGATGGCTGCCTTTGTGGCTTCACAGAATTCTTTAGTTTTAGGCGTTATGTGAGAGCTGACAGCTTCTGAGTTGTTCTACAGCTTAAATGTCAGCAGGAAACCACTCTAGACCTTTGAAATGTCCTCTTATAGACCCTGGAATACAATGAAGCTGAAGCAGGTCAGATAGGACATAAAGTATGATGGAATCAGCTGCATTTAAAGTCCTGCTCATTGTATTCTTCAGGGAGTAAACCTTTAGTGGTACCAGGTATTAAAATGAACAAGAAACTGAAGAAAACAAGGATGGTCTGATCATTTGTTCCATGACTCTACAGTGTGAGCGTTTGGAGTCACCACAACCAGAACTGCAGACGCTCTAACACTGTGAGAGTGTAAAAGTTAAATTGGAAGTAGGAGGGTTATGAATGATGCATCAGTCAAACATGGAATTATTTATCCAGCAAAGGACTACTTCCAAGAACCTGTAAAATAATAACGCATTAGTCAGACTGAAGGTACAATAAAAAATATGGTGTTTTTTATTATTAATGTCAGCTTCACCTTCTGAGATTCTATACGATCCCTGTGACACCTGTAGTTCAACACTTCACCGCTTATATATCGCTTCTATAATGGGAGGAAATTGTCGTGAATCTTTAAAACCACGGCTGTGAATAAGCACAGGCCTTTCATTATAAGAAACCCTAACGTCACACACCTTCGATTTTTAGATCTTCTCCAACTGTTCCACAGAAAACAAACAAGCGAGCAGAGAAAGAGCTGAGCGATGGCTGCACTGGATGCTGAATCAAAGCGTGACTTAACAGAAGAAGACAACAGCAGAGCGAGTCCACAGGAACCACTTAAACCTCCCCAAACCCCACAAAGACATCCGACAGACATAGAGGATGATGAAAGAAGAAGCCTTGAGCTGAAGACTCGGCAGATGACAGATAGCACACAGAACGCCTCCAAACAAAGCATGAATGATTTACTGTGGACAAATGTATAACCCTGATAACACACAATGACTCTGATCCAACGCGACACATTCACGACCATTTAATATACTTGTTGACATTCCTCCTTTTATACTACCACAAGATTACAGAATAAAGATGCCCAAGAGAAACCCGAAATGTCACCGCAAGAGCACATTAGTGAGATAATGCCTCCGCTACTTATCAAACCAGCAGGAACAGACAGAGGAAAAAGACTTTATTTTTTAAAATTAACTCCATCCAAAGGTAAGGTGGGCGAGTAGCTTCCTCTCGACTCTTCTCTGTCTTTTGACTTCCCACATCTACTCTGTTAAATATTACATGTGGATGGGCTGGAGGATGATGGACGCCCTCTGATTCCAGCTACACCTGCTTCCACATTTTCCTCAGCGCTCAATAACGCCTGATGAACTCAGCGACCCATCAAGAAGCAGGAAAAGTAGAAAGAGCGTTCATCGTTACAGGGGAGGGCTGTTGACATCTCCTGACATTTACAGTAACAGAGTCCTCCAGGAAACTTATCCCACATTTGTAGCCTCTGATCCAGACCTCCAGCATCATGATGGTAGAAGAACTCTTCCCCAGCATCGCCTGTTGACGACAGAAACCAGAAACTGAAATTCTCTCATGTTTATCATTTGTGCAAGTCTTTATACAATTCACCTCTAATTGATGCACTGCGTCAATTTTGACCTCATAGAGTGCAACAAATAGAAATAACATTCAATACGATATTTTGATATTTTCAGTGTAAATTTAACAGGATTTCATGAGAAAAGTTGACAGGACTGGAAGGCCTTGTTCCTCTGCTCGTCTATTATGTGATTACGCCACATCACAGGAGCATCGTGTCACGGTAAAAGGTATTCTCACCCTCTGAGTGTCCCTTACTGACTGTATTATGTGAGAAAACACGAACAGAACTAAAAGAAATCTGACAGCACAAAGGAGAGACGTTGAGATGGAGCATTTAATGGTTCTAATTATTATTATAATCAGTGCTATGATGAAGTATTTGCCCTCAGAGGTCTTCTATGTCTGCATATTTGTCATGCTTAAATGTTTCAGATTATGAAATTAATTTTAATGTAAGGCAAAGACAACCCAAGAAAAGACTTCTTAGATGATGGATTGGACCTGAACTGTTCCTGGGTCGACCACTTCAACCAGGTGAGCTCCTGGAGTGCCGCGGGAACGTTTTTAAAAGTAAACTTTCCCCCCAACAAGCTCCATGTGGTCTCGTCTTCCTTCACTTTTCACAAACTTTCTTGAGCGCTGCTCTCAGGTGTCCTGTGTGTCTTCTTCACGGCTGGCAAACAGACTTCAGGTTGATTAGCGCCACCTACTGGGCTGGAGTGTTCATCAGAGTCACCAGAAATTAGGGAACTGAGAAAGGTGAGATTAAATCTGTTATTTTTTCTGTGATTAATTCATCAAAATTCACACATCAAAGGACCAGCACTAAAAAAATATATCTGGATGAGCCTCCACACTTTTGATAAGTCAGAGGTGGAACTTTATGGAAGTCTTGGGTCCCGTTGGATCCGCCATAAAGCTCGCCCCGCATTACACAAGAAGAACATCATACCAAAGGGGGGCAATTACTTTTTCAGTTAATGTTTAATAAATCGTCATTCAAAAACTGCACTTTGTTTCTTGTGTGTTTAATATTTAGCAAACATAAATATTAGTCTGATGATCTGGAGCATTTAAGTGTGAGAAATATGCAAAAATAGAAGATTATTGTACACCTTTTAAACACTTTTCACAGCATCGTATCTGGGAGGTCCACACTCTCAAAACACATCAGGTTTTTGGCCTAACAGTAACAAATAGTTTTTAAAATAAATTCAAAGAAGAAAATGTAGCTTTTGGGGAATACGGATGAAAGCTTTGTAACTAAAGTTCATCTACAGACAGTTTTGGGTTTTGTGGTCTCCTGTCAGCACAGAACGCTCCACAATACAAACTTCCTCTAAAAAACTTTCTTTATATATTGAATGTGTCACATCAGTTTTGTGTTTGCTTGCATAAAAACACAGAGCAGGTTATCAGAAGAAAACATGAGGAAATAGAACGGAGGTAAGTACCTGAAAGGCTGTGATGAGCAGCTTTTAAAGGCAGCACAGGCAGGAAGTGCTCTGAAAAATAGATATTTGAACATCTGTAATTGTGTGGAAAGCGGCCAAACTGCTGAGGCTGAGAACAGAGATAAGATCAGAAGCTTCAGAGCAGCAGCTTTCCACAGCGCAGAAGGAATTTTCAATCTTTAAAGTTTTGTTTTGAACTGAAATAGTTAGAAAGATTCAAGGTTGAAGAAGTAATTATTTTCTTGGCTGATGAACGATAAATGGTCTCCGCTTCGTACTCTAGCGTTTGTCAGCGTCTTTATAATTGGGGTTCAGTGTTTTGCCCAAGGACACTTCAGCATGTGACAGAAGAGGAACCGAGCATTGAGCTGCCAACCTTGTGACTTATGAACAACCTGAGCCAGATGCTGACTGTTTTTTCTTGTAATTTGAATTGTTTGGTTTCCAGTTTAGTCCAAGCTGTCCCAAAAACCCAAACTCTAAACACGTCTCATTCCGATATATAAAAAAAATCAGGCTGATTTGTGCAGCTGGAGCCAACAAATGCTGCACGTATTCTATCCTTTTAGCATAACAAATCAGGTACATTTTTCCTCTGCACCACAGATCAGAGCTGAAATTATGATTGAGTCACTTGTATAAATCCTAAAAGTAATTTCTCATTCTTTTGAAATATTTTGACACGTCCATGCAAATAATTTTGCACAACTTTCTGCTGCTTCCTACGTTATTATGCTGATCAAAATGGATTACACCAATTCTGTACCCCCGAAACAGCCGGGCAAAATAGATGAATCACTGTCATAATCTGCAGTTTTTCTATGGAAATACAACACAGAAAAGAAAAAGGCAAAATTAGAAATGTAAACACATTTATGAAGCCCCCTGAGGTGGGGCTGTATGTGCACTGTTGGACCACAGGTTCTCATCCACATCACAAATCTTCTCTTGAAATGCAACAGAAAGTCTGAAGTGTCTTATCCAGCCTCTGCATGTGTGTGTGTGTGTGTGTGTGTGTGTGTGTGTGTGTGTGTGTGTGTGTGTGTGTGTGTGTGTGTGTGTGTGTGTGTGTGTGTGTGTGTGTTTTGTGCGATGCAGCGCTGGAAAACAGTCTTTTTCTTTTTCGTGGTCTGCCAGCAGATTACAGCACAAACCGTGAAAGGCACAAATGTGAATCGTGTCCAATCACTTGCGATCAAACTCCCACGTTCAGCCGTGTTGACTTTGTAATGCTGACATTGATGCTATGCAGAGAAAGGGCAGCCTTGTGCATTTTCAATCATTATCATCAAAACATCAGTTTCTATCAGAAAACACTGTTGGCACAGCGTTTGGACGATGCTGTTTGCAAATAGTGACACAAGTACGTGTCATTCTGATGCTGCTGACATTGATGTAAATATTGACTCTTGAGAGATTAATCAAAGATTTGTGCACATTTTGCAGGTAATCCGTTGTGTGGTGCCGCTTGTTTGAATGTTTTCAGAGATGCACTTCGTGTTCTGCAAATGGTGAGGATGATTTGATACAACTGCAACATATTTCCAGATTTATTTTCATTTTAGCTGATCCACAGAGTGTTTGGACCCTGCCAGTGGCTGTCACTTGCAGCTCCATTCATTTGTGCTGCTGTTTTCACAGCAGTGTTGGACCCCATGAGGCTTCCTCAGATTTCTTCACACTGTAGCTGTCACTTCCTGGGAGACGGCAGCCCCACTCCCACAGCCTCACCATACGGCTACAGCAGCCTGCGTCAGCTCACCTTTTGTCACTTTTAGTCCTCTCTCTGTCTCCTGGGCTTCGGGACACTGTTGTGCTATTTCCTGCACAAGCTTCACACTTTTGGAAGCTTCTTTTTACGAGTCACACTCATCACAGACGCTGATGAGGTTTTAGTTTGATGTCGGATTCTTGCAATTCCTTAGAAACTCACTGTCATCCCCTGACAACTTAACCCAGTCAGCCTGTTTTAATGTTTCATTTTTCACAGCGCCTTAGTAAGAAGGCTCCATCTTCTCTGACTTTTGTTCTGTTCTCCACCTCTCTCCTTTATTCTCTGGCTCTGCTTGTAATCTGCCCGTTATCTGACTGATGTAAGCTGGATGTAATACCTTTAATGATCGCATGTTGTTTAGAAGATAAGTGGTCTTGAGCTCTTGCAAAGACTTGTGTAAACCTCGCTAAACCTACTTCATCATTTCCAGAGAAATGGAGGAAGAAGTGTCAAGTGGCTCGGGCCTACGTATTAATTTCAATAATAAAAGCAAGTGTTTGCAGCCACCGTGTGTTTGTAACTGAGCACACATCAGCTGGTTTTCTAGGAGAGTATATTTTGGGTTGTGGAGGCAGATACTGTGTCACACTCTCTCCTTCTAGTTTCATTCTGTCTAACTGGAAAAGACAAGGATGAGGGTGGTCGCTTTTAAAGCGACACATCCGCAGGCAGCCACGGCTCTGTCTGGTCCTCCATTATATCGCTGCACCCGCCTCGCGCTGTGCAGGAACTAGGTTGTTTCCATGGCGACCAAGCATTTGATGGACGGGTGTGTGGATGATGGCCGGTCTGCTGTGAGATCTTCCGCCCTCCTCTGCTGTCTACTGAACAGGAAGTTAATGATTTAGCAGGTGTGCGTATCTGTTCATTAAAGCATCCAGTGAATCCACAAAGTATTCATATAATGCAGAAACATGCATGGTGCTTTCACTGTCAGCCAACAGTAGGAATCAAACAGTTGCCTTCACACCCCACACTCACTCAACAAATCTACTTTTAGGTACAAACGCCTACATCATATCTCTTTCTCGCAGCCGGCCCCACACACCTACTGTACAGCACACGCAGACACAAAAGGATCTGGTGTCTGACGGGGGAAATTTGCTTTGTGTCCTAAATTTCGTTTCATCATACAAGAAGGAAAATAAACAAAGATTTCAGACTCAAACATGGCAACCTGTTATGTCTCCTCCTGCAGCGTGCGTCTGCAGACATTATAATTTCGTGCACCATGTGATGAACCACCGAGTCCCTCAGAGTCCATCTCGTTGTTCTCTGCCATGGAATGAGGATAAGTGCATTTACTTGGGTGTTTAAGTTCAGATTTGAGCTTAATTTATTGCTACTGAATAATTTCATTGCACCATACTTAAGAGAGTATAATGGTAGAATTTATTGCATGTGATGAGCTTAAAAAAGAATTAAAGATTAAACACACAAGAGACAGAGCAGCTGAGATTCGGTCTGCATTGACCAGTAAATGCTGCTTACTTATTAATGAACTGTAATGTTTCAGTCGTATTATATGAGCTACAATAGTAGGACAAAGGCTATCGTTGCACATTACAAGTAATCCTTTAATACTTTAAGTATTTCTAATCACACTACTAATAATTCCATGCCTTTAGTTACTGCATGTGACAGTTCTGTTTCCACAGATAGAATACTGATGCTGATAGTCAGACACAGCTCAGCTCAGAAAGGCTTTAGACACTTACTCGTGTCAGAAAACAACATGCAGACGCTTAAACATTTCAAAGACTGTCATCAGATGTTGCAACTGACAATCTTCCCTACTTCTAAAATGGATCATTTACATTTTTTTCTTTATACCGCAAACCGATGTAAAATAACCACAAATCTCTCTCTGCAGAATCCCCTTAAAATCACTCTGTTCCAGCCTTTTTCCCAGTTATTTTCAAAAGGGATGTATCAAAGTGTTTAGCAGTGAGAAGAGGCAAAGCCCTCTTTAAAGGATTACTGGGTGAGTAGGATAAGATTTTTCACTTCTTTTCCTTGTATCCTTCTTCTCCAGCTGCATGGCGATCAAATCCATAGTGTTCTTACTGCAGGTTTCCTCCTCAGGTTGTTCAGGAATGGATAATAACAGGGCACTTTCCTTTAGAACAACACCATCATCAAAAGAGGCTATCGCTGAACCATCCATAATTATGCAGCACCGGCGTGAATGTATGTATGACAGCATGGTTCCCCTCCTGTCCGACTCCCAGCATGCCTACGACTCGACACCTGCAGGTCACAGTCACCATATGCTTCAGTTAGCAGGCCACAATGAGAGCAGGACCCTCACGTCCACGCACAAGAGAAGAGCCCACTTTTCATGCAGTGAGATCATTCTCTCATCGTTCTACAGCACATGCTTCCTAGATCCAAATTAAACCTTACAGACGCAGCGGATGTCGTTTTTCAGAACACATTTCACCCTCCTGATACTGAGATGGAATTCATCTTGGCACACAAGGCAAACCCAATGTTTCTTTCCTCTATAATGCAAACCCTCTCTGAGCTTTGTTTCACATCCAGGTATTCCTAAACGTGCAGTGAGCCTCGGCAACAAAGAAGCTGTCTAATCCGTCAGGAAGTTTCAGGAAGCGAGGATTTGCATGACAAAACAAATATCGTGAAACGCTATTAAGATGATGTGGAGGACTGAATGAAATTGTCTTGGTCTCCTGCATAATTTCACAGCACGAGCACATCTTGTTATACTGAAGTATGAAAAGCACAACAGGTAGGCAGCCAGCATGTGCAGTGTGATTGGTAGTCAGCGTTAGTAATGCATAATTCATTCTGTGTGCGGCTCGCTGCAGAGCACGGCCGTAATGATTTTACAGTGAGACAGTTTGTTTTTGCATGCACTACATACATGCAACATTATGGACTATAGACGAAACACGACCCTCTGTGTGTGTGTGTGTGTGTGTGTGTGTGTGTGTGTGTGTGTGTGTGTGTGTGTGTGTGTGTCACCGCTTCGTTGCTTTAGGAGTGTGTGGATTCCAGCAGCACTGTGTAATTTCACTTGCGCTCTGTTTAGGCTTTGAACGCTTGTTTCCTTCTTCCCAAACTGGCCAGACTCCCGATCAGATATAATGAGGGAACATGGAAGCCAAACTAGAGGTTTGAAATGATAATTAGTAAGACTCCCTGCTACTAAAAGAGACAGAAAGACTGATTTAGCACAGCAGAATTAGAGATTGGAAGACAGTAATAGGACACATTTAGACGGTAGTCGTATATTTAGCTGTGGTGCCCAGGAGCAGGAATGGAGTAAATCCAGATTTTAGTTCAACATCCATAATGTCTATTTATACCAGACGGCCATAGTAGCATGCTCTAAACTATGTTCATCACTACAGGAAATTGCAACTTACAAGACTACTCTGCAGTATAATGTTAGGTTTCCTCCAGTTCAGACTGGACCAACAACATGCTACATAATGAACAATAAAGAACTAGAAAAGCACTCAGAGAGTTCAGACCTCCGCCAAGGACAGAGAGGAAAACAGGAAACCCATGCAGTAAAGGATCATGAGCTGGAATCAAACCTGCGTCTCTGACACAGTTCTGTTTATGAATCACCTTCTGAACCAGTTGAACTATCTGGACACCTTGTTCCAATTTGTTGGACGACATACTAACCTATGATGTTTTTGTCCTATTTTGGACCACATACTAAAACATACTAAAAAATTCAAAGTGATCCAGAATCCAGGATCCTTTCCAGATTGCCACCAAAATTAAATCAGCTCTTCCTCTTACCATAGTCTACATCCTCTCAACATTTCATGTGAATCTGCCCAGGCGTTTTTGACTTATCTTGCTAACAGACAGACAGACAGACAGACAAACGCCGGGTGTCACATAACCTCCTTGGCGGAGGTAACAAACTGGATGGAGCTAAAAATGCTGAACAAGTTTTTAATCTGCACCATTAACAGACATATTGATTATTCATGCGTGCTCCGTCATCATTAGCACAACAGACGCTCTGATTGTATGTTTGCCATGACAAGAATGCTTCACAACCGGCATCAAGGCCTTATGAAGGCACTTTTTCACCGGCTAATTGTCTCTTCTGCTGTCACTCTAATTAACAAAGTATGTATGGCAGACTGAGTTTGTCTGCTTCCCTCCAGCACATTTTTACTCCATGCAATAAAGCAGCAGGATTCTCTTATGACTGCACCCTAACCTCACACATCAACTGTGGTTTGTTTCAAGTGATAGTGTAACAGCATGCTTTCATCCTCCTCTCCATTTTCCGTCATCCAAACGTTCCTCTCTCCACAAGCATTTTCCAGCTCCTCCTGGGGGATCCCAGGGTATTACCAGGCCAGATGAGATATGTAATCCCTCCAGCGCATTCTGGAACCTTCCTGGGTGTCCTCCTAGTTGGAAAACCTCCAAAGAAACACATTTAGGAGGCATCCGAATTTGAGGCCTGAGCCAGCTTATTCAAAAGAGCAGCAACTTCACTCTGAGCTTCTTCTGGATGTCCGAGCTCCTCCTCCTACGTTTAAAGGGGAACTTCGTTTTTTTTCAGATATGTTTGAAATATGTAATTTCATACATGTGAGTGATGGAGAAATTCAATTCAATTCAATTCAATTTTATTTATATAGCGTCAATTACAGTCAAATTGTCTCAAGACGCTTTACAGAACCCAAATGCCTGACCCCCAGAGCAGCCCAAAGGCGACAGTGGCAGGAAAACACCCTTTTAACAGGGAAGAAACCTCGAGCAGAACCCGGCTCTATATAGGGGGGACCCATCTGCCTGCTGGCCGGGGGGTTGAGAAGGACAGAGGAGGGCAAGGGGGAGGGATGGGAGAAGAGGGAGGGGTGGGAAAGCAAGGAAAACACAACACACATTTGGATACATGTATGACAGGATATGTGACACAGACAAAGTATAAGCTAACACTGAAAACTGACTCATAGTTTACTCTTATGATGTACGGCTCTGACATTAAACATACTCCATATATAGCTAGCACTAAAATTCAAACAGTATGTAAGTTAGCATAACAGTATAGTGAAGGCAATGCAGAGCTGACTGGTGGAAAAAGGGAGCTGGAAGCAGAGGGCTGGAGGAAGGTCAGCAGCAGCATCCCACAGTGGACATGATGGAGACTGGACCAGCTGGTGGAACATCAACCACAGATCTGAAGCATCCAGCTCTGGGACCAGGGACACTCGGAGAAATAGCACAGGGGGAAACAGAGTGAATGTACTGCAATAACGGTATACATATTAAATGTAAAGGTAGATAGAGAAGGGCTCAGTGCGTCAAGAAAAGTCCCCCAGCAGCCTATAGGCCTATAGCAGCATGACTAGAGGCAGAACGAAGGGACGTCCAAGAAGGAGTCAGCTGTGCAATGAAGACACAAGCCGAACCTCTGTGGGTCACCCAGTCAGCCCCAACTATAAGATTTGTCAAAAAGGAACGTTTTAAGCCTGGTCTTAAAAATAGAGAGGGTGTCTGCCTCCAGAACCCAAACTGGGAGCAGGTTCCACAGGAGAGGAGCTGATAACTGAAGGCTCTGCCTCCCATTCTACTTTTAGAAATTCTAGGAACAACAAGTAAGCCTGCAGCTTGAGAGCGAAGAGTTCTACTAGGATAATAAGGTACTATCAGATCTTTAAGATATGATGGAGATTGGTTATTAAGAGCTTTATATGTCAGAAGAAGGATTTTAAATTCTATTCTGGATTTAACAGGAAGCCAGTGAAGAGAAGCAAGTATAGGGGAAATATGATCTCTTTTGCTAACTCCTGTCAGTACTCTGGCAGCAGCGTTTTGGATCAACTGTAGATGTTTAAGAGAGCTATTTGGACAACCCGATAATAAGGAATTGCAATAGTCAAGCCTGGAAGTAACAAAAGCATGAACTAATTTTTCTGCATCACTCTGAGACAGAATGTTCCTGATTTTTACAATATTACGCAGGTGAAAAAAGGAAGTCCTACAGACTTGCTTTGTGTGTGAGTTAAAGGACATGTCCTGGTCAAAAATAACTCCAAGATTCCTCACAGTAGTACTGGAGGCCAATGTGATGCCATCCAGAGTAACTATTTGCTTTGAAAGCGAGTTTCTAAGATGTTTGGGGCCAAATACAATGACTTCAGTTTTGTCTGAATTTAGCAGTAGGAAGCTAAAAGTCATCCAGGTTTTAATGTCCTTAAGACAATCTTGCAGTCTAGCTAACTGATCAGTTTCATCTGGCTTCATAGATAAATACAATTGTGTGTCATCTGCATAACAATGGAAGTTAATACAATGCTTCCTAATAATATTGCCTAAAGGAAGCATGTATAATGTGAAAAGTATCGGTCCTAAGACAGAACCCTGAGGAACTCCATGATTAACTTTAGTATGCTCAGAAGAGTTATTGTTGACATGCACAAACTGGAACCTATCTGATAAGTAGGATTTAAACCAGTCCAGTGCTGTCCCTTTAATGCCAATTGAATGTTCTAGACGCTGTAATAAAATGTTGTGGTCGATTGTGTCAAACGCTGCACTAAGATCTAACAAAACAAGTATAGAGACTAGTCCATTATCTGATGCTATGAGAAGGTCATTAGTAACTTTCACTAGAGCTGTTTCTGTGCTATGATGCACTCTGAAGCCTGACTGAAACATTTCAAACAAATTATTCCTTTGTAAGTGTTCACATAATTGATTTGCAACTGTTCTTTCCAGAATTTTAGAGAGAAATGGTAGGTTGGATATCGGTCTATAGTTAGCTAACACATCTGGATCTAAAGTGGGCTTTTTAAGCAAAGGTTTGATGACAGCAACCTTAAAAGCCTGTGGTACATAGCCTGTTACTAGAGAGAGATTAATCAGATCTAACATTGAAGAATTAATTAAAGGTAAAATCTCCTTGAAGAGTCTAGTTGGGATAGGATCTAAAAGACATGTTGATGGTTTGGATGTAGAAACTGTTGAAATGAGTTCAGAGAGACATATAGGAGTGAAGAATTCTAAAGATTCATCAGGTCTAACAGCCAATTCAAAAGCATCTGTGACATTTGTAGGAAGGGCCAGATTAATTTTATCTCTAATCAGAACTATTTTATGTGTAAAGAAGCTCATGAAGTCGTTACTGGTTAAAGCTAAAGGAATACAAGGTTCAACAGAGCTCTGACTCTTTGTCAGCCTGGCTACAGTGCTAAAGAGAAACCTAGGGTTGTTCTTGTTCTCCTCTAGTAAAGATGAATAATAAGTTGTCCTGGCATTACGAAGAGCTTTTTTATAGATTACTAGACTATTTTTCCAAGCCACATACACTTCCTCTGAATTAGTGGAATACCACTTTCTTTCCAGCTTTCGGGATGCCTGCTTTAAAGTCCGCAGCTGGAATTATACCAAGGAGCAAGTCTTCTCTGAGATATAACTTTCTTTTTTACAGGAGCAACACTATCAAGAGTTGTACGCAGTGAGGCTGAAGCATTATTAACATAATAATCCACTTCTGTGGGGGTAAAATTATAATATCTGCCTTCTGATTTATCAGTAAATGTTGCTGAAGTAAACAGAGAGGGTATTATTTCCTTAAATTTAGATACTGAATTGTCAGACAAACACCTACTGTAATGATATTTGTTCTCAGCTGCTAAACAATCCTTTACTTTAAATTGAAATGTTATCATAAAATGGTCAGAAAGAAGAGGGTTCTGGGGAAATACTGTTAACTCTTCAATTTCTATGCCATAAGTCAGGACAAGGTCAAGAGTGTGATTAAAACTATGAGTTGGTTTATTTACATGTTGAGTCTAATAATGAATTAAAAGCTGTTGTAAGGCTGTCGCTGTCTACGTCAACATGAATGTTAAAGTCACCCACAATAATAACTTTGTCTGAACTGAGCACTAATTCAGATAAAAAGTCTGAGAATTGAGATAAAAACTCAGAATAAGGAGCAGGAGGACGATATATAACAACAAATAAAACTGGTTTCTGAGCTTTCAAATTTGGATGAGAGAGACTAAGAGTGAGATTTTCAAATGAGCTGTAATCAGGTTTAGGCCTCTGGTTCAATTTTAAACTAGAATGGTAGATTGCTGCTACTCCTCCTCCTCGGCCTGTGATTCCAGGAATATGACAGTTAATATGACTAGGGGGAGTTGATTCGTTTAGGCTAACAAATTCTTCCTGCTGCAACCAGGTTTCAGTCAAACAGAACAAATCAATCTGGTGATCAGTTATCAACTCATTTACTAGCAGAGATTTAGACGAGAGAGATCTAATATTTAACAGACCACATTTAATTTTCCTGTCTCTGTGTTCTGTTGAAATAGTGGTATTAATTTTTATTAAATTTTTGTGGTTACTATTTCTTTTGTATATTTTTGATTTGTGTAATTTATTGAATTTTGGTGGTCGGGGGACAGACACAGTCTCAATAAAGTTAACTGAATTACTGGAGGGTGACAGCTGTGAGGAAACTGCAGAGAGGTGTGTAAGACTACAGCTCTGCATCCTGGTCTTAACTCTGGGTTGTCATGCTTTAGGAGTACTAATAAAATCAGCCATATTCCTAGAAATGAGAGCTGCACCAGCCAAAGTGGGATGGATGCCGTCTCTCCTAATCAGACCAGGTTTTCCCCAAAAAGAGCTCCAATTATCAATAAAGCCCACGTCGTTTGATGGACACCACACAGACAACCAGCGGCGAAACGACAACATGCGGCTAAACATGTCATCGCTGGTCAGATCAGGCAAGGGTCCAGAGAAAACTACGGAGTCCGACATGGTTTTGGCGAAAGTACACACCGATGCCACGCTAATTTTGGTGACCTCCGATTGGCGTAACCGGGTGTCGTTACCGCCGACGTGAATAACAATCTTACTATATTTACGATTATCTTTAGCCAGCAGTTTCAAATTTGCTTCTATGTCGCCCGCTCTGGCCCCTGGGAGGCATTTAACTATGGTCGCTGGTGTCGCTAGCTTCACGTTTCTGACTATGGAGCTGCCAATGATCAGAGTTGGTTTCTCAGCGGGTGTGTCGCTGAGCGGGGAAAAACGATTAGAAACATGAAGCGAATTGTGGTGAGCCGGGACAGCAGGCTTGAGTTTAGGACTGTTTTTCCTACGAACTGTCACCCATCCACCCGGCTGTTCGGGCGCTGCTAAGGGACGGCTAACAGATGCTACACTAGCTAAGCTATTGCGGTCCGCACCGGCTAAGGGGGCCTGGCTAGCTGCTAGCGGGTTATTTTCCATGGTGCGGAGCCGCGATTCCAATTCGGAGAGCCTCGCCTCCAGAACTACAAAAAGGCTGCACTTATTACACATATCGTTATCACTAAAGGAGGCAGAGGAATAACTAAACATGTGGCACACTGAGCAGGAGAGGGAGAGAGAGGGAGAGGAAGAGGCAGAAGCAGAAGCCATGCTAACAACACGACACAGTGCTGAAACAGGAAATGACGCAATACACTCACCGTAACGTCAGACGTCGCCGGTAGGAGGTAGGAGTGAAAGAATGTAGAAATGAATTTTCGACATAGCTCCAGTATTTAGCCAGGCAGGCAGCTTAGCAGCTCAGCTAGCAGCTCGGCTAGCGAAAAGTATGGGGCAGCTGGCCCCCCCCGCATCAAAGTCCACCCTAACGTGCTTTTGCCCCACACTGACCAGCTCAGATAGTCTCAATGAGTGTCTCAGATAGTCTCAAATCGCACGAGAGCTCGCGAAATTTCGGAACGAGATTTGCGTTCTAGCGTCCTGAGATTTGGATACAGACCACAACAAAGAGCGATCGCCAGATAATGTGGAGGTTTACGTTCACTTCTCATCTCTAGTATGTTGTGGGACACTCATTGAGACTGTCTGAGCCGGTCAGTGTGGGGAAAAAGCACGTTAGGGCGGACTTTGATGCGGGGGGGCCAGCTTCCCCATACTTTTTGCTAGCTGAGCTGCTAGCTGAGCTGCTAAGCTGTCTGCCTGGCTAAATACTGGAGCTATGTCAAAAATTCATTTCTCCATCACTCACATGTATGAAATTACATGAAAACAGACCCCAGGTTGAAAAAAAGACGAAGTTCCCCTTTAAGGCTGAGCCCGGGCAGCCAATGGGTGATGCTTGTTTTACCTGCTTGCATCTCTAATCCCCTTCTATACTACAGAGAGCTCTTGACCACATTTGAGGGTTGGAACAAATAATAACAGGTAACTTGAGAGCTGAACTTTCAGGCTCAGCTCAGTCTTCACGATGACAGTTAGGTACAACATCCATCCAAACCAGTTTTCAATAGAGAACCACAACCTCAGGCATGGAGGTGCTGAAGGTGACACCCTGATGAAGCAAAAAGAGCCACATCATCTGCAAAATGCTGGCATGTGATTCAGAATTTCCTAAATGTCCTCGTCACGCTGACTGTGTCTTTAGATCCTGTCCATGAACGTCACAAACAGAATCCGAGACCTTGGTGGAGTCCCACACCTACTGGAAGTATGTTTGATTTGTGCAGAGGATACAATTACAGCTCTCATTTTAGTTGTACAGAGACCAGATGGCTCATAGCACTCCTGTAGCGCCCCCTACAGGGTTCCCAAGGAGATACAACCTTCTCCGAGTCTACAAAATGCATGCTGGTCAAACTACCATGATGCCCCTCAGCAACTCTGCAAGCATCGTCACATTTTTCATCGTCTTGTAATGTGTTTAGTGAGGCTGAATTTAGGCACAGTGATGCTTTGAGCTACATGTCAACATGCTAACATGCTTCAGTGAGGAATGACTGATGCTGAGGATGGTTTGGTTTAGCGTGTTCATAAAAACATACAGTGGGAGATGAAACTATGTCATAGTGGTTTTTGCTTCCACTGGCCTGGTACCAAAAGTACTGGATATGTTGTAATGGGCCCAAAGTGAATAAAGTTTGGGATATTTATCTGTGAGACATTCGTACTTTACAAACAACTATGAGCCAATCCCTGAAACATTTCAGTTGACCTTTACATGGAATCAGCAGGAAAGTCTAAAAGTAGGATTCATCCTCTGGTGAAATCTTCATGAAATTCATCCATCCATCCATCCATCTATCCATCCATCCATCCATCCATCCGTCCATCATTCATTCATCCGTCCGTCTGTCCATCCATCCATCTTCTTCCTCTTATCCGGGGCCGGGTCGTGGAGGCAGCAGATGAAGCAGGTCATTCCAGACGTCTCTCCACCCAGCAACACTTTCCAGCTGTTCCTGGGGGATCCTGAGGCGTTCCCAGGCCAGATGAAATACAGCCAGACGTGTTCAGAAAACCTCCAAAGGAAGTCTCCCTGGAGGATCTGAATCAGATGTCCAAACCACCTCCCCTGGTTTCTTCAGAGGTAAAGGATCAGCAGCTCTACTCTGAGCTCCCTCCAGATGTCTGATCTTCTCCTCCTATCTCTAAGGCTGAGCCCAGACACCCTACAGAGGAAGCTCATTTCAGACACTTGTAAACTACCAAACTCTGTGCGTTCTGCTGAGTCCCTTTCTACTTTTAAGAGACAACTGAAGACTCAATTGTTCAGAGAACACCTAGGCACTTAATCTGACTCCACCTTAGGGGTAGAATAAGTCAGGTGGTCCAAAACCCAGCACTTATTTAGCGCTGACAAAGTTGGAAAAAAAAGGGGGTATTTGGCAATTCTTCTGCAACTTGATGGCAACACCTTTGACCAATCACACTTGAAGCACTTTATGCACTTACTACAGGTTTTTCCTTATGTCTGAATTCTTGCTTGTGTTGGACAAAAGCGTCTGCTAAATGAAATTGTAGAATTGTAGAATTGTATCCACGATCTCATTCTTTTGAGCTCATGACCATCGGTGAGGGTTGGAACGTAGATGGATGGTAAACTGAGATCTTCTCCTTGAGGTTCAGCTCCCTTCATTACTGCTGACGCTGCACCAATCCTCCTGTCCATCTCACACTCCATTTTCCATCACTTGTGAATAAGATCCTGACATACTTGAACTTCTTCCCTTCTTGAGGAGCTGCTCATGCTCATCTTTTCAGTAGCTGCTCCTGTCTATATAAAAGTGACGGTGGATTTTATCGGTCACTATGAAAAGAAAGCAGGAGAAAACAGACACTTCTGTGGTCTGAGCAACCTTTCAGGTGACTTTCAACTTTCACGTTTGATAGAGACATCTGTCAGAAGGTCAGCTGATGTTTCAGTTTCTCCTTCCAAATAACTGGTAGTAACACATCTGGGAAGTGAAAACCCAAAATGTAAATGTTTTGTATTAAGCATGAATCAGAGGGAGCTTTGTGTGAGCTGATTAACATTTTACCTGTCAAATTTCTATTAATCTCAAATCAGGTATGAACACATTAGACACTGTAAAATATATATTTTTTAAAAATAAGCGCTGCTTTACAATAAACCTGAGCAGCAGAAGAACATTCAGCTCGGAGCACAATGAGTCTCCCACGACTGTAGCAAAGAGGTGGGATGTAAGAAAAGACAAGCCAAAGAGAGGTACGGCAATCAGAAACCAGAACAACAGGAGTCTGGGTTGGTGGAGCTGCCAGAGGAGCAATATGCTGAGAGGCAGGAGAAGCAGCAGGAGAAGCATTATGAATGAAATTATGAGCAAAGCCAATGGGGTGTTCATTAACACGTCCACATGAATCTGGTTAGTAGGTTGTTTGAAAGTGAATAAGTGGGCAGCTGATCGTCTGAATGCCTGAGTGACTGTATAATTCAGTGTATTATAACAGAGCTGCACTGGTACTTGGTTGATTTATTTCTGAATATTCTTAAAGAAATTATTAGACGTTTTACTGATATATATGTAATCACTTTAGATATTTTTAGGATTTTTTGGGAAAATTTTTACTCATTTTTTGAAAATAATTACAAGAATTTTCTTGCTAAATTCATTTTTTTTTTTTAAATAAAACTTTTAAGAGAAACTTTTAAGGAATTATTGGAATTTTCTTGCTAAAGATTTTACAAGTTTTCAGAAATTTGGGGGATGTTTTTGCTGAATTTTTGGGTTTATTTCAGACAAGGAAACAATATATTTGGTGTCTGTAAATGAGGACAACAGGAGGGTTAATTTAATGTGGTGGTGTTTTTGAGGGATTTGGTGACAATAAAAACAATAAGAAACGTCATCAGTGCTATTTTTTAAAGTCTTTTCGTATTTTATGAAACTTTGTTAACATTTCTCCTGAATAAAGTTGGGTTTAAGGGAAAAAATATGTTCTTCTCCCTGCTGTTTAGCTGTTTAGCAACAAGCTGTGGAATAAAATAAGGAAAACTTGTTACTGCTACAACCTAACACTAACACTGTAAATGTTCTGGTTATTTGACTTTTCTGTCTTCTGTTAAAACTCTGCAGCTCTCTGACATTTCTAACCAAAACTGTGTCTCCTATGTGCAGAGTTCTATTTTTCAACCACATAGGAGTTTGTAGCAGCCTCTTCCATTCTCATTTTCTCTCCTGGGATTGATTTCAGACTTTGCAGTGACAGGAAATATTTTCTCAAAAACATGTCTTCACTGAGACTGCAGCTTTCCCCCCATTTCCCCCCAGTATGTGTCTGACTTCCTGCTTCAGGCTGCCCAGAGGCTGCCATTACAAGCCTGGAATGAGAAGGTCTTTCTCTGCAGTCATCCAAGTGTGACAACCAGTAGGGTTGGGAGGGGGTACATGGGTCATCACTGATCCATTCAGGGCTTTCAGCTGGAGTGTTTCGCTGGCACCATGCCCCTGAAAGGTCACCAGTATGTGAGATAACATTTTTACAACCATCTCATGCTTGGTTGGACTACTTTGTATGCAGGACGGAGCAACAACAAAGCCGGGGTTGGTTAGGAGAGTCTCCAGGGTAAAAGAAGAAGTGAAGAAAAGACAAGTGTAATCACAGAGACACAGTGACTGTTTAAATCAGCCCCAGTGCCACTTTACTGTGGGCTCAGCTCACTGCTGGACTGCTTGTGTTGGGTAATTTGAGAGGTGTTTGGGTTTATGGGTTCATTGTGAGAAAAACACCATAAAAAATACAATTGTGATGCTAATAATTATCACATCTTCATACATGGAATGACATTCAAGGTTATGAACAAAGAAGAAACCCGATGAAGCTGAAACCATCTTCAGGTTTTCTACCCAAACCTGACTGGAACCTCTCCAGAATGCTGCTTTCATTCAGCATGCTGCTGCTTTCTTTAACCCTCCTGCTGTCCTCGTTTACAGGCACCAAAAAATATTGTTTACTTGTTTGAAAAAAACCCAAAACTTCAACAAAAAAAATCCCCAAATTTCCAAAAAATTGCAAAACCTTCAGGAAGAAAATTTTCCATTTAACCTTTTATTTAAAAAATTAAAAATCCCACAAATTTAGCAAGAAAACTCCTGTAAATATTTTTTTAAATGAATAAAAATCTTCCAAAAAAGGGTTTACAGGTGATTACAGGTAGACTGTATTACCAAAAGTATTCACCCACCTGCTTTGACTCTCATATGAACATCAGTGACATCCCATTCCTAATCCATAGGGTTCAGTATGACGTCGGTCCACCCTTTGCAGCTAGAACAGCTTCAACTTTTCTGGGAAGGCTGTCCACAAGGTTTAGGAGTGTGTTTATGGGAATTTTTGACCGTTCTTCCAGAAGCTCATTTGTGAGGTCACACACTGATGTTGGACCAGAAGGCCTGGCTCTCAGTCTCTGCTCTAATTCATCCCAAAGGTGTTCTATCGGGCTGAGGTCAGGACTCTGTGCTGGCCAGTCCAGTTCATCCACAGCAGACTCTGTCATCCATGTCTTTATGGACCTTGCTTTGTGCACTGGTGCACAGTCATGTTGGAAGAGGAAGGGGCCAGCTCCAAACTGTTCCCACAAAGTTGGGATCATGGAATTGTCCAAAATGTCTTGGTATGCTGAAGCATTCAGAGTTCCTTTCACTGGAACTAAGGGGCCAAGCCCAGATCCTGAAGAACAAGCCCACACCATGATCCCCCCTCCACCAAACTTTACACTTGGCACAATGAAGTCCAACAAGTATGGTTCTCCTGGCAACCACCAAACCCAGACTGGTCCATCAGATTGTCAGATGGAGAAGCGTGATTGGTCACTCCAGAGAAGGCGTCTCCACTGCTCTAGAGTCCAGTGGTGGCTGCTTTACACCGCTGCATCCCACGCTTTGCATTGCACTTGGTGATGTACGGCTTGGATGCAGCTGCTCGGCCATGGAAACCCATTCCATGAAGCTCTCTGCTGAAGCTCTGTTCTTGAGCTAATCTGAAGGCCACATGAAGTTTGAAGGTCTGTAGCCATTGACTCTGCAGAAAGTTGTCCACCTCTTGGCACTATGCTCCTCAGCATCCTCTGACCCGCTCCATCAGTTTACGTGGCCGACCACTTGGTGGCTGAGCTGCTGTCGTTCCCACACACTTCCACTTTCTTATAATACAGCTGACAGCTGACTGTGGAATATTTAGGAACGAGGAAATGTCACGACTGGATTTGTTGCACAGGTGGCATCCTATCACAGTTCCACACTGGAATTCACTGAGCTCCTGAGAGCGACCCATTCTTTCACTAATGTTTGTAAAAGCAGTCTGCATGCCCAGGTGATTGATTTGATACACCTGTGGCCATGGAAGAGATTGGAACACCTGATTCTGATTATGTGGATGGGTGAGCAGATACTTTTGGCAATATAGCGTATATCAGTAAAAATTCTAATATTTATATATAAGAAAATATTAGAACTTTTTCTGATATATATGTAATCATTTTAGATATTTTTAGGATTTTTTTGGAAGATTTTAATTCATTTTTGAAAATATCTACAATTTTCATTTTTTATTTTTTATTTTTTATTTCATGCCAAATTTGTTTTGGTTTTTTTAATAAAACTTTTAAGGGAAACTTTTAAGGAATTTTTGGAATTTTTTTTCCTGAAAAATTTGCAAATTTTTATAAATTTGGGGAATTTTTTGGCAGAATTTTTGGTTTTCTTTCAAACAAGGAAACAATATTTTTTGGTGCCTGTAAATGAGGACAACAGGAGGGTTAAATGACATGCTAGAACCTGGACACTATTTTATTTTATGAATTACAGAGGCATTAATTTAAATCTTGAACGTGAGATGTTAGTTTCTGTCTATGAAACACAGCAATAACAAACCATCAGATGCTGAAATCACACCAGAGAAATGATGAGTTCTGTTTGAAGAAAAACATTTGAAGTGAGTCATGTTGGTTTTTTTAAAAGCTGACTTTTCAAATTGAGACAGTTCATCAGGATTTTCTTGTCAAACTGAGCTTTGTGGGCAGAAGGAAGAAGCAGATCTCTGTCAGGACTCCACCTGAGGCGCTCTGACATGAATCGCTCACTTCAGGATGAGGACGGAGGTCAGTCATCACAAAGTCATGCTGAGCTGCCAAACAACGTTCAAAGACACCAAACTTCTTTTTACATCACAGTGGAAAGCCACAAGTTTCCAAAGATACTGGATTTTGGAAAATGGGCAAAAATGATTCTGAACATTGCATCTAAAATTCTGAGATTTCAACATCTGGCAGCAACGTCAGTCAAAGAAAAGCCTGAAAAATTCTTCCTAAAAATTAAAGTAAAATCTCTTAATTCAAGTGAAGTGCAGAAACATTCTAGCCTGGCCGTGCTAGACCCATGTTTCTGAAGGCACAAGGGTCTAGGAACGCTCGACAGGGAGGGAGGTGGGCTAAAAGGTTGTCTTTCAAATCACTCTGCAGCAATTGGGTAGGTATACAACCAATCAGTGCAATGAATAGGCTGATGTAGTTCCTAGAGCACCGGCAGATTGTGGCTAAGTCCTATTAGCTTCCCAACCAGCGGAGCCAACTGGTATATTAAGGATTTGCCATATCCCGTCGGCATAAGTCCAAATACGTCTTTCTTCTCAATGAAACACTTCAGTGCCGTCCTTTGTTTGTCTTTCAAGTTGAATTTTAGCTTCAAATCTTTAAGGGCTGTTGCCAAAGCTGAGTCTAAAGATAACGGTTTATTGTTTCCGGTTGTTTCTGTCAGAATCGTCGCGCCTCTGTCGTCACTTAGTTACGCCCGCCTTCTGACTCTACACTTCATGGTGATTGGTCCGGCCAGTTTTAGGAGAATCCAGCCTCGAGCCTTATGGAGGGTAACTAGACCACCCTGGCAGAGAATTAAATTCATTGCCGTGGGTTGTCTAGCGCGGCTAGGCTAGAAACATTCAGTTTTCAGGCCTTTTCATCATGTTTTGAAGAGAAACTTTTCCTTTTCTACAGATTTTCCTTTTTTTCCCCCAATCAAACACATTCGATAAATGTATAAACCCAAAGTTCTGGAGTGAAATATTGTTATTTTAGATATTTTTTTTCCAGAATAACTACAACCCTACACTTTCAGTACACTGATAGACCAAAAATTCTGAATTTGAAATTTCACAGATTTGGCTCAGACATGTCTTATTCTGTCTTATTCTGGAAGACAGATAAAAAAAACCCCAAAAATTACAACACTGACCCAGTTATTCACAAATAATTCAGCTTCAGGAGGAACTGAAAACCTAAAATCCTCCTTTTCTCTGTTACAGTAATCTAAAGTGAAGATTTGACAGAAATGCAAGTTTTCTTACATTAAATAAAGACCTTGAGCAAATATTTAAGAGACAATATGCAATATTCGAATATATAGTTAAAAAAAATAAGAGCAGCAGGAGTGAGAATAAAAGATTCCAACGTTCCCCATTTAATGACAAAGTTGGTTTAATTTCTTATCTAGAATGAAGAGTTTGGATGTAAAAGTGCACATGGATATAACGCTAATAAGATTTAGCTTATAATTCTGAGGAAAAACATTAAATTGATAATATGAGCATAAACCTAGGGAGAGCTACACATTACACATTTAATTATAGATAAAAGTTTTCATTTTGTGTAAGTTGGTGCACAACATTATTATTATTATTAAAGGTAATTTTGCATTATTGGCATAATGCTGGAAATAATTATAATTCACAGCTAAAATCTGTAATTTTACAGATTTTTCTATATACATTTTATTTTTAATGAAAGTTTTTTTTTAGCTTCATATAAACGGTTTAAACCAAATATACATTCTGTGATTACCCGGTCGTTATTTAAATAAGCCTAAAGCTGCTTAAGAAGAAGCAAAGAGGTGTGTGGTTAAAGAAAATAATTAAGAACCTTAAAGGTGTTAAGTGAGACATAAATAATTCATGCTTCCTTTTACACAGAGCTGAGAAAAGGACAGCAGTGAGGGTTCAAAGCCAAATGGGCAGCAGACTGGGCAGTTCCCACATCCAGTCAGTTAACACGAGGACTGAGAGGACTTCATGTAGGGAACTTTAAAACGCTCAGCTGAAGTTAAGCAAAGCGCTGAGCTGTGATGAAGCATCTGTGACCCTGTCCAGGAGATGAGCCTCAGTTTAACCTGTAGTTACTGAAACTTTAGACTCCAGACAGGCAAAAACTCAGAATGAGAACAAAAAATGTGTTTTTAGAGCACACTTTTTTCTGTAATGTGTTTGCAAAGGATTTCACTGTTTTCTGCAAAATCATCAAATAAACCTGTGGGTTCTGAGGGTTGTATAATTGCAAATGTTGCTAATCATTCCATTTCCTGAAGCTGCTGCTGAGGTTGCAAACTGGAAAACCCCAGCCTGATTTCAGGTAACCTCTGACAGAACGTGCACGCCACACAGAGGAGCAGGAGCTGCACAGAGTGTGATGTTTTCCGGTTGTGATGCAGCAGCAGAACGCTTCAGCTGCTTCGACTTTCTCACACCGGACTTGATCAGAAGATGCCGTCCCGTGGGGCGGACGGCGTAAACGCTCCCCAGGGTTTCCCCCTGAAACTGAAACCCTACACGCAACTGAAACACTCACCAGCAAGATACTCAGCTGTGTTTTATGTCTGCGTTCTTTAACCTTGACAAAAAGTGGAACTCTGCAGGGATTCAGAGAGTGAAGCTGCTGAAAGGAGTTCAGTCACATGAAAGAGCAGCTGGATGAAATGAACATTCCCTGGAGGCCTGGCTGCCGCCTCTGATACTCCTACAGGCACACCACAGGGAGAAGGCTGAATAAGCATCGTGGCACGCTGAAAAACACGACCTGAAGGTCCAGCTCATCTGCAGCCGTGACCCCACCCAGCCAAAGCCTACACTCCGGCCTTCAAGTGCGTTTCAGCTCTGAGATGTTTCCTTTTGGTCATTCTCTTCCTCCTCCTCAGCTTTCCCTTTGCATGTGTGAATGTACTTCTTCACAGTCAATTTGCAAGATAATCGGCATTCAGTATTTTCCCCCACGTTATATCATGTTCTCGATCTGCGAGTGAAAGAATGTGTTTCGTAACAGCAGACAGACTTCCTCTTCCAACAGGACACTGATCAGCAGAAACTTAGCAACCAGAAACTGCAGGAGTCTGTGTGTGCAAGAAAGCTCAGAATAGAAACAAATCAGACAGCAAAGTGTCAGCGCCATCCCAGCAAAAACACATTTCCTCAATATCTAATTTTAAAGGTCTTCTGTTGTTTGTTGTCGCAACAAAAACAAATGAAGAAATGTGTCTTTATCCCACAAAACGGACAATTCCCATTAAAACCAGAGACTTTTTCTGTTAAAAAAAGAATAGTTGGACTGTTGATGAAACAACATATTTCAATTTGCTGTTAAAGCAAAACAAAAAGCAGCCAGAGCCTAAACAGACACCACAGCCTAAATCCTGAGAATAATCTGAAAAATGTAGACGTGTGGCATTTCTTTTGAACCGTTATGTCTGTGGGCTGCTTTCTGTTGTTCTGGACAGCTGTGCAGGTTTACTGTGTGTGATTTTAGAGCCAGACTGATTAAAGAGAACAGTTTAGGATGTACTAATTGCCAAATACGTCATTATAATGTAAAATTATACAATGTTAAGGATTTCATTAAACATTTTCTTGCTAAAACTACAAATGAAGACATTTGTTTTACATAATATTTTCCATATTCATGTTTCCTCTGTTTTAATTCCTTCTTTTAGTTTGGTGAAAGCAGTAATGATGCACCAGATGACACTAAAGAGGGATAAAACTGATAAAGTGCAGTCATTTCAATGTAAACTCTGCGGTGCTGGTTTGCAGTAGTTCTGCTTATCTCCTGTCTTCATCTCTGCTGTGATGTTTTCATGTATGCAGAGCCTCACATGTCATATCTCTGCCTACATGAGCATCATTTCCCTCCCTGCAGTTTCCTGTTTGAAACATCTGTAAATGTAGTTCCTGTGTGACTTCCTGGCTGGCAGAAGAACCGGTGACGAGGGCTGGGGGCTGGGGTGGAGGGGTGCTGAGCAGATGGGGCAACAGAGACCCGTAAACAGCCAGGGGTGGCCGAGCTGTGATGTATGGACGTAAAAGCAGCCATGCCAGAGGTCAACAGGCAGAGATGTGAGCATTAGAGTTAGAGGAGTGGAGGTGGAGAGGAGACAAAACGAGCCCTAAATGAAGACAGAGGAGAGGAAAGTAAGGAAAGATGGTCTGTGAGGAGTGGAGAGGAAAGGGTGTTACTGTCAGCATCAGAAGAAAACCCACAGGCTTGTTTTCAAATCTTACAACGAGGGCTGAAATTAGTCGCCAGCAAACAGAAAAATATTCTTTATAAAGTATTAAAATAGGTTAAGATTAGACAATAGTGGCTTTTTTGCAGATAACTGATATCTGGGCTAATTAACTAATTTTCGGTACGATCACATATCTCCTGTGGTGGAATTAACACATAATTTACTGTGATGCTCCATTGGATGCATTCTCAGATGAAACACTGTCTGCCACCTATAGATCAGAGGGTCGTCTCTGTGCTTCTTCAGGCAGTGGTTGTGTCTTAGTAAAAACCCTCAGCATTACTTTCTGATTGTTTTATGATCTAAATTATTAGTCAGTTCACAAAGAAAGTAAAGAGCAAATACACTAGAAGCGTGTTTCTTCATAAATACTGCTGTCGTCTGAGTGTTCATAAAGGATGAGATAACAGCAGCAGGGGGTGCTGGTCCGGCTGCAGAAGGACAGATCTCATTAAAACGAGGAGGACGAGTGGCACAGCAGATACATGTGGAATCAAAGGCAGCGAATGGTGGATGCAGCGAGACGGATATGACAGATGGCGAGAGAAGAAAAAGAAGAATGTTTGATAACTTGGACCCATCTGCAGTGAAAGAATGATAAATGACTCCCATTTGCAGCTTCCTTTAGCAGCCTTCCCCGTGGGTCTCGCTGTGTCACGGTCTCGGTCGTGCCTCTTCATCCTCTGTGTTTCTGGTGTTTTTCCCTTTTTCCCTGTGTCTCCACTGCCCACCTAGTCTATCTTTTTTCCCTGTGAGTCGTGATGCTCCTCTGATTGTTCACTAGCCTACGTATCCGTCTATCATCCGCCCAGCAGCGTCTCAGCCCCGGTCATCCCCGGTCGCTGCTGCTCCGTCCGCCTGCTTGCTGCATTCCTCAGCCTCTTTGTACAACCAGCTTTCTGATCTTATTTGTTGTTTTGTCTTATTGGATTAACCCTGTGTTCTGCGTGCCCTCAGATCCTCTCCACCTCCGCCTGCTTTCCAGTCTGCTTATTTCTCCAACCTCCAGCCACCTGCTCAGGCTGCATGTTAGCAGGCCATCGCATCACAAAATACAGCCAGTAATGTTGTTGCAAAGAGTTTTTCTGGCTGACTCTCATCACTTCAAGAATGGTTGTTGCTAGAGGTACAGACCCGTACCCGTAGCCTGTGGCCTACGGATACGGCACTTTCCATTTGCCAATCAGATACGCGAGATCTGGTCACGTGACTCCCGGTAGACGCTAGAGCTACGGACCCGTAGCATCGGTACTACAGGTACGGACCCTAAACCTGACCCTAACACTAACCCTAACCTTAACCTTTGCTTACCTTTCAACAGTTTGCAGTGGTTAGCAGCTTCTTGACTCGCGAGACTCGCGTACGGTCCGTATCTGTCGGCAAATGGAAAGGGCCGTATCCGTAGCCCACAGGCTACGGGTACGGGTCCGTATCTGTAGACACTACCTTCAAGAATGCCGAATAGAAATCTAAGAGAGGATTTTGGAATCTGCTTTAAAACAGCCAAACTGGGAAGAACATCCAACCGGTGGAGGCCTGTGAAACGACGTCATCTTGGTGAAAATAAAACCTGTACAGGCTTTGAAACCTTTCAAATCAATCCTCAATGAAAATTCAGCTCCTAAATTCAACTTTCACAATTCACATTTGCCTCTCCAAATTCAAATTACTTGATTTAAATTCAAATTTTTATTTCAATTTTTCAAGTTGAGCAATGCAAGTTCAAATCTAAATCATTCTAACTCAGTTTCTGGTGACACTCATGTGATTCCGTATAACTCCTGCTGCAAACATGACTGAGAACACGTGCACAGATTCTGCTGGACTGTGTGGCAGTCACACTGCAGTCAGACTGAATCCTCATATGTGAACGTATAGGGAGGTAAGCTGAAGCTAGCTCAAAGGACAAACTGTGAAACTTTATTCTAGGCAGCGTTCTAGCTGTCACAAAATGCTTTCCACACTAAACGTGTACGTTCCCCGGGGCTCCATGGCTGCCGTCCCTGCTCTGTTTGTTGACAGCACTCAGCCGTCGACGGAGAAATCTTTTCCTCCTCATGTTAGGAGACGTTCTTCACAACTTTTAGGGACGACGATGACAAGTTTAAGAGTAGAAAATGCTGAATTTTTCTGCATTTTCAGCCAGCATGAGTGAGTAACCCAGAAGTATGGAAATACGTGGATGACCCCAGTCTTCCATCAGCTGTTGCAGAGCGTCATGCAACTGTGCACGTGTGGTGTAGACCCTGAAGGGGAAAAGCACTTTTTACACCTCATTAAGCTGCAGAGTGAAGATGGCTGCTGAGAGGCCAGACTTTCCTATAAGGACTCCGGTTATGTGCACGACTATAGGCTCCTTTTATGTCTCTATTCTGCGCTTTCTCATCTCCTCTGTCCTCCGTCCGCCCACCTGTGACCTGGAAGCCGACCTCAGCGTGGGATCTTTAAGGATGTCTCCATTCCTAAAATGCACCTCGAGGAGAGAGGAAGCTTAGTGGAGGAGCTCTGAGAGAAGATGTGCAGGTGAATGCTGGCATGATGCAGCTGTCATATGCAGGGCAGATGTCCATGATTGACCTGCATGGATTTATCATGTCATCAGGTTCACTACAATATCTTATTAAAATAACTTTCAATATAAATTGAATATTCAATATTTTAGATGAATTTTTCTGTAAAAATGCCATGTGATGTTTGGTTGCAAAAGTCCCACAATTATATATCGACCCTGTAACTGATGTCGCTTTAAAACAATAATTCTGACTTAAGGATGGCTCATTTCTCGATTCCTCTCTCCTCGTGCCTTTTTCGTATTTCCTCCACTTGTGCTTCAAGTGAAAGATTAAATAAGAAGAAACTAGGAGAAGAAAGGAATCGAGGATGTAAAAACTGAAACATAAGAAGAGAGTTGCTGCTTGTCTCAGATCAGCGACTTTCCAAAGTCAAGAAGTTATTGATCCAGTAAACCGCTTTACTTTTTATACAAATGAAACGAACAGGGCAGAACGGAGTAATTATTAAACTTCAGAGGTGCTGGCAGTTCATTTTCAAACGTTATGTAAGTAACCCAAGCTATCATCAGCTCTGAGGAGATCACAACGTTAAAACAACCTTCACATAAATGCAGCTCTTCCAAGACTAGGAAACCTTGAAACGTTTGTAGAAATGTTGTTCTGTGTAAATATTTTAGACTCTGAGGATGTTTAGTCATGAATAGCTTTTTAATTAAATCAATAATTGGTGTGTTTTCAGCGTTCAAGGTTCTCGAAATGCAGTTTGTTTCAAGCATCTTGGAGAAGTTTCCACAACTCTACTGTGGATTTAATCTTCTGTCTCCTCTTATGATCCCACACTGACTCCATATGATGATACTGTGACTCTCTGAGGGACAAATCATCTGCTGAAGGACTCTGAAGAAGCTGTTTGTGGCTCTGAGTGTTTGCTGTCGTCGTCATGCTGCAGAATATCCTCTGGACACCTCCCTGTTGGAGCTGTGAGATGGATGCGAATCTAAACATCTGAAGTGTTGTTACAGTTTTGTACTAAATAAAAGGCTATCCGACGTCCTTCACCTTGGCTGTTCTGTTCATATGTCTGTCTTTATCCTTTTCATTTCCTCCAAGCAGCTGTGGGATGTTACTAACTTTCTGTAGTTTGTGTTTTCTTCTCTGCTGGTATTTCTGGAGCTGCACAAAGCCGCTTCAGTCCAGTCTTTATGTGCTTTTGTTTGTTTCCCATTTGCCTCTGCTGTTTTGCTCTCTCCCCTTTAACCTCTCCTTAACCTGCTGAGGCAGACGCTGCTCTCTCTGAACCTGGTTCTGCCGTTAACAGAGTTCTGTCGCTACACTCATAAATATGGATGCTCTGAAGGATTTTCTGGGGTTTCCATGCTTCATTTTGTCGGGATAAACTTCCTTCATTAATTGGACTGTAGGGTCTGAACCTTAGCTAACGCTTTAATCACTTAATTTGTAAATTAAATGTGTAATTTTGTAGGGTTTTAACCATAATATTTAAATTGTTCAGCAGAACAAAACTGATCATAAATCACTGTGAGGCCTTGACTTAAATATTTCAGCTTGTTAGGTGGATTAAATCTGATTTCTCTGCAGTAAAGCCTTCAGCCGTTTAAATGTGCTACATTAAAAACAGTGACTTCACAAATTACACCAAATTACCTCAGACATGGAACCATAAAACACAGCGCGCAGCCCTGGTAATAACAGCACGGCCCGTTGGTACGTTCAAGTAAGAAACACTCAACTAAACTGGCTTTGTCTTTAAGGGACAGATCTGACAACTCCACAAGCAGGCAGGTTTAAATCCTCCAGAGACACTGGCCAGGTGTACCAGTTAATTAGATCATGATGATAAGAATGTCTGCCCAGCCAGAGAAAGCACAGGAACAAGGCCATGGAGCCAAAACACTCCTTAGTTTTTAGAAATATTACGGGAACGTCAACCAGCGGATCAGTTAGATCCAGACTGAAACACGTGGACATCGCTGGATAGATTCTCACCTGACTCTGATCAACCACTTACTCATTATATGTCCGGAATAAGTTCAGTAAAAACGGTAAACATTTCTGTCACATTGTCATTCTGACCATGTTCCGGTCCTGCCGTGGCTGGACACCCCCGCCTGGCTGATTTGTCAGCACCACGGCTTTTCAGCAGCCAGCCCTTAACTCTGTCATCTTTTTTGGACGACTTGGCTCTGATCTGCAGCGTGCACCTGCTCTGTGAAACACAAAGACAAGCTTTATTACCTAGAGAGAAACTGTAAAGCTCACTCTACCTGTTTGGTATCACATCTTATCTGCATGTTTCACTCTTTGTTTGGTGAGCTCTTGTCCTTTGAAGTAAAACAAACAGAAAGTTAATCAGAAACTTCCAGATTGTTCATGATTATTGTCATATGCAGTGGTTCCCGTTCATTTCTCTTCCCTCTGTGAATAAATAGCAGGTGAGAAGGGGAGAAAGTCATTCCTCTGGGCAAACATTAATTTTCTTGATCTCCTTTCTGCCTGTAACACGGTTTGTGGACATAACACCCAGTTCTGATATTGTCCTTGGTCCGATGGATTTCTGCCGGCGCTGCAGAGGAATCATAATTCTGGAAGTGCAATCAGCAGAAGAGGCAGGAGAGACGGGAGAAAAGAGGCACCAAATCTCACTGATATTCTTGGGGACGGTGCCAAACGCTCTGCTCAAGGGCTCCACAGCTATTCTCCAGCCGTATGTTCACATATTAAAAAGCTGAATATATTCTTTAATTTAGCTCCGGATCATCAGCTGTAATCATGGAGTGTCACTCTGGATGTAAAATTTTACCTAAGAATCATAAGAACCGTGTTGATATTCTCAAGTTTTCACACTTGTTCCATTTTCATTTGAACCACACCAGACTTCCACCAAGGTCAGCCGGCCTGATGAGGACATAGAGCAGCAGGAAGACAACAGCTCTCACCGAGACGAGAGGCCGTAATCAGAGAGAGCCAGGCTATAATCAAACACAGACCTCTCACAGAAAGCAGACAAAGCGTGACAAAAGAAGAAAAAAAAGCATAATCATAGCAACGAAGCGAGGAATTTGATAAAAAAAAAATACTTTCTGAAGCAAAACCTTTAATCATACGAGGACAAAGAAATGAGAAGGTGGATGAGAAATTAGAGGAAGGGAAAAAAAGGCAGACGGAGTGGGAGAGGTGGACAGAAAGAGGAGACAGAAGGCAGGATGGAGGTATTTTTACCGTCTTCTAATCAGAGCCAGAACATCTGATGTGGCCTGTTGCGAAAACGCCCTCTCAGTTAATCAGAGCGAAGAAACACGAGAAGAAAAAAATGTGGTTACTGAAGCCAGAGCGAGAAACTGTGGAAAGCCAGAGTCAAATATGCTGCATAAAGCAGAGGATTTGGTGTGTACAGCGCACGGAAATGAGGACAGAATTGAGTAAATTCTCCTCCTTACGTAAATCTTTTACGCATGAGAGATCCCTCCTGTAGACTTGAGGATTTAATAGGCGAGGAGGAGGAGGAGGAGGAGGAGGAGGAGGGATGCTTTCTCCCATCCTGTCTTCAGCCAGTCCAGTGGGCTGAGCGAGATCAGAGGGAGGGATGAGGGTGAGGATAAAAATCAAGCCTCCCTCATGTTTGCTTACATTTCAGGGAACATTCTGCCGCTCCCTCGCTCGGCCGTCGTTCTCCTCACTTTATAATCCTGGCGGCTGCAGCTGTCCTGTCTGACCGTTTTAATGAATCCCAGCAGATTAGCAGCGACAATTATTCTAATCCAAAGAGCACTCAGCTAAACCTGGTCTTCTCTCCATCCACCAATCAGCGTCAGCATATGGTCCACCTGTCGGACCGGTGGGAGTACAAACTACTGTCATTACAACCCCCTGGCAGCCGTGTGTCTGAATTATAGGATTGTTGTGAAAATGTGGCCAGGAGAGTTTTTGGCCCTGCCTGTTTTCTGTGACGAATAAACAGTTTCCTGCACCTTTTTTCTGGCTTTGATAAATATTCATCTTGCTGACGCCTGCGTCCTGCTGCAGTGCAGTGTGTTACAGATATTGATGAGCTGTGGGTCTGAGGATGCTCAAATCACACAGCAATCGGGCGTCATCATGGCTCCAGTGCCGGCCATCAGGGCAGACTCAGCACTCAGGTACAGCTTCGCTCCATTTCTGACTTGTCCAGCCATTAGTGAAGGCCAATGCACAGAATGATCACCGTTTGTCGTTTCACCGCTGATGGGATGCCCGGTGATGTTTTCCAGTAAGTGGTGGGACGGAGCAGGGCTTTGCATGCACTAACACACTTGCACCCAGTGAAGCCCAACGGGAGTGGGACGGTGCAAGCCTTTAACTGCGTCCTGGGGGCTGGAAAGTGGAGGTTATTATCCCAAGAATCATGACAGGAATCAATAACGCGCTTTTGTCCTGCGAAATTTCACTCTTCCCATAAGGATCCTTCTGTTTCTGCCTCTCTCTCTCTACTCCTCTGCTCCTCTGAGGGGAACGAGTTAAAAGCATAATACTGGGAGTACTTGAGTGCTGAGGATTCCTCTTGAATGCTAAACAGGCTTATCAAATGGCACACTGCAGAACGGGATCAGAGGTACTGATGGGCAGTGAGAAGCTGAACAGACATCTGACAAACCCCACAGTAGAAACCGTCATTTAAACACAACCTAGTCAGGATTTTGGTGAAGTATGTTGTATTCATGAACAAATTAAGCGTTTTGTCTTGAGTTAACATTTTCATCTGTAGATAGGATTTCTGCAGGTTTTTTGTTTTGTAATGCGTTGTTGTAATGTTTCTTTATCATCTTCCACAAAATGATTCACTTTTAAACATTTTATAGCTATTTTATGTTTTATAAAAGGTAGATTAACGATTACAAATATAAAAATTTGCTTTTGTCTTTCAGTACTGTAGAAGAAAAGTGGACAGGTTGGAGTGGACTGACTGAAATAATCCAGCACCAACCTTCAAAAGACAGACACTTGTGGCTGACTCTTTTCTCATGAGCCTTGATTAGCGACGTTCGCTAGCTGCTGCGTGGACGCAACGCTGGCCTGAATACGGCCGTCTGCACAAAAGACTTCTGTTGATTTGGGTTCTGTGTTACAAGTTTTCCTGCTCATGACGACGGTACAGGACTGCATTTTATATAAGTCACCCATTTAAATTGCATAACGGCTGAAAGTCATGCATATTTTAGGGCACATCCGCTTTGAGTAAGCAGTGGATGTCGTCAGAGGACAGTCCATGGCCCAGACACGTCGGCCCGCTGCACTATTTTACCAATTTTTTTTTGATAAACTGGGAATTATGGCTCTTTTTGACACAATGCTGCTCGGTTCAGTGCAGGTTCAGAGGAGTCAGAAGGCTCAGCCAAAACAGTCTGTTTTAAAACTTCTAGCAGGACTACATTTGTAATCTACATGAGATTTATACCTCATGCTAAAGTCATCTTGTAGTGATAAAGGAAGTAACAAAAGGGGAACACCCTAGTAGTCACTGTGAGTCAAGTTTATCTAGTTTTATTAAAAGACAGGAAATGAACACAAATTTATCAACCGAGACTACACAAATATGAAGAAGTGAAAGCACAAGATGGTCCTCAAACCAAAGAAATGAATACAGACAGTAACCTCTAGCAGGTAGAACCACACTTCTCTTACCTGTTCTAATTAAAAACTCAACTCTCTGACTCAAACAAAAACTAAACAAAGAAGAAGTGTTCTTATCTGGCAGCCAACGTCTTTTTGCAAACTACCAGTTGTCTTAAGGCAAACCAAAAAGAGTCCCAAAACTAGTCCCGTCTCATTCCATCAAACAAGCTCATCATAAAGCAGAAACAAAGAAACTGTCGACCACACAGCTGCCACCAAACGACAGACGCCTTTGAACCGAGTGTGGAGATGATTAGTGTTGTTGAATCCAATTAGATGATTCGGAGGAGGAGACAGGACAGCGTGGACAGAGCAAGAACGTATTCTAACACAAGTGGGTTCAAAGAAACAAGTAATACCTCAGTTAGGGGAGCTTTAATCAGGCGGCGGAGGTACTGAAGGGAAACACAAAGCTCTGTTTCCACAACAAGCTGGCTGACTGTTAAACTACTGACTGCACATGAAGACCCCAGTCACACCTTACACGTCTGCTTGGATGGAAATCTGCTTCCAATTCAGACCTTTCTCTCAAGGTAGTTGCGAGAGGTACGGACCCGTACTTTCCATTTGCCAATCAGATCGCAAATCTGGTCACGTGACTCCCGGTAGACGCTGGAGGTACGGACCCGTAGCATCGGTACTACAGGTATGACCCTAACCTGACCCTAACACAACCCTGACCTTAACCTTTGCTTACCTTTCAACAGTTTGCAGTGGTTAGCAGCTTCTTGACTCGCAAGACTCGCGGTACGGGTCCGTACTGTCGACATAATGGAAAGTGCCGTATCTGTAGGCCACAGGCTACGGTACGGGTCCGTATCTGGTAGACACTACTTCTCTCAAACTCTCGTTACAAAATGCAGACTAGTGTCCTTTCAGTCATCAGCTTTTCTTACTTTTGTCCTGATTGGAGCCTTGTTTCTGTCGGCTGGATAAGTTGTCATTCCATCATTCAACTGCTTTGAACTTTAACGGAGAGTTCATCCATTCTTACATTAAGACCATGGAATAATGTGTTATTTATAGTCTGTCTTTGGGGTAAATCATATTCCACTTTTGTGTGTGATCTCTGATTCTCTTTTCCCAGAAGTCATAATGCAGATTTGACACTTGTTTGTCCACATCCTCTCTAGCTCCCTGCTAAGGTTAGCTGTCCCCCACTTCACTCATGCTCACTTTGCGCTAAATTCCTCTCAGTCTTTTGATTGTGATGCTTATGTTTTCATCAGTCTTCCTATCTTCTGCTATATGTTCACTTCTGATTCTTTCTCCCATTTCTCTTTTACTTCGTTATCTACCATGGTGAGCTTCTGCAGTGTTTTCATTCACTGCGGTTTGTGTTTTAAAATCAGATGTGTGTTTGCTAGTTCTTATTGCTGGAATGTGTTAATCTAGATTAGAAAGTCTGTAATTAACACTAGCCCTCCTGTTGTCTCATTTACAGGAACAAAAAGATATGTGTTCTTTGTCTGAAAATAAATCCAAAAATTCTGCAAAAAAATCCCCAAATTTCTGAAAATTTGCAAAACCTTCAGGAAGAAAATTCCAATAATTCCTTAAAACTCTCCCTTAAAAGTTTTATTAAAAAAAAAAAATCCACCAAATGTGGTAAGAAAATTCCTGTAGATATTTTTAAAAAATGAGTAAAAATCTTCCAAAAAAACTCCTATAAATATCTAAAGTGATATATATATATATATATATATATATATATGTATAAGAATAAAAATCTTCCCACCTGTACTCAACATTTTTTTTAATTAAGAGGAAAAAAATTATTCTTTAAGAGGGCTTTAGAAGTAATGTGAAATACAGATGTTTTCCATATTTGGGGTTATATTATGGGATGATTTAGTGATGATGTGAAACTATGTAGATCTGTTTAGTTTCAAAAAAGCATTGAAAGGCAAAATAATTATGGACTACAATGTAAAAAGACTGATATGTGACACGATTAAGAAGAATAATTCAGAGTAAAATCTTGTTTTTTCTTTTTGTCTTTTATTTCTTGTATTACTGATATGCTGGGTTATTTTATTTTATGGATTGTTGTTTCAGTACAGAGCTTGTAAAATTATTTCTTTTTATTTTTCTGACAAGAGGAAGGGAAGAGGAGAAAAGGAAAAAGGAAAAAAAATGTTCAATGTAAGAATGTAAAAGGTGAATGCAGACATATTTTTCTCACAGTGGGACTGAGACCAGAAAGTGGAGAAATGAGCCCAGAGAAGCAGAGCAGCAAAGCCTCTCCTTATCTGGCTGCAACACAGAGCTAAAACAACGTTTGTCAGTCATCCATCACAGTAAATTTAATTTCTTCTGGTTTTAGACTCTTGGCCAGACAAAAAATAAAACATTTAAATGTGTCGGCCCGAGTACTGGGAAATTATGATGCTGGCATTCACCCTTTTCTCAAACTGAGACCAAAAGACTCAAAAATTAATTGAGAAAACAATCTGCACTTTAATCAATAATGAAAACAGGAGTCAGCCGTGCCCTAAATTCCTCTCAGACACTTTGAGGATTGGATTTTTAAGCAGCTCTCTTATTTAGGTCTCTGATATATCTTTAAAAAAAACTAAAAACTAAAAAACCCACAACTATTGATTGGATTTATTCACCAGTTTGTTCATTATGGGATGTATTTTGAATACTAGCATGAATAAACCTGCTTAACATTCAGGGCATGTATGTTGTGTGATGCTAACAAAATTATAGTCGTACGCTGATCACACACACACACACACACACACACACACACACACACACGTACTTCATGTGTGCACCACTCTGCCTACACAGCTCCTGTTTGAAATCAAATAAGGAGCACAGTGTTGCTGTGGGAGTCAAAGTCCTGACTGATTGTGTGTGTGTGTGTGTGTGTGTGTGTGTGTGTGTGTGTGTGTGTGTGTGTGTGTGTGTGTGTGTGTGTGTGTGTGTAGTGGCAGAACTATTTCCATCCTCCATTTCTGCTGTAATTACACACAGCAGTCTTGTCCGTGAGCGATGCTAAATAACAGCACAATTCAGTCTGAAAGACACAAACCAGAGTTCAGATAGGGAGCTTTCTATCTTTCTACTCCCCCTCTCAGCTTTCACCCACAAACACACACAAATACACACAAACACACACAAATACACAGCAGGACTCTGGCACTGTAAGAGAACCACAGCATAAAGATTTAATGAAACTGTAGGGGACGTCGTCTGGTGGGGTTTAAATGTTTAAATGCTGCTATTTCTTGCTGCTACAGGGGGAAATGCAGCTTCCTGTGGTAATCCCTGTGTCAATGGTCTTCTTCCTGCCACAACAGTTTCCCTCAGGCATAAATACATCGATGTCTGTATGATATAAGCTTTGCATAACCCCAGAGCCGCTAATGCCGACTGCTACAGGGGCTGAAGATGAGCAGCAAACTTGGGGGGTTGAAGAGTGCAACGCAAGAACAAACATCAGGAAAATAAAGAAACAGGCGGAAACAGAACGTTTGAGCAGAAAAAGAGCTGTTTAAAATGAAAAAAAAAGCCAATTAACCCCTGAGGGTGGTGAGCCGAGTGCTGCGAGCGATGAGCCACCTGTTCCTCAACGAGTGGAGCGCCTGGAGAGGGGCATTGTGGGTAATATGGCTGCAGCAGCACGGGACTAGGGGCTGCCTCGGAGGAAACCTGGCTCCAGGCTGAAATTAGCATCAAAGAAAACAGCGGTCCTGACGTAGAATTTAGCTGACAGCCAACGCCCACTCACACTCAGCAGCTTCACTACGACAGACACGTTCACAATGTGATGCTGAGCTGGAATCCAGGCTGAGCATCCGTAAAGGAGGCCGTCAGGACGTCCAAAGGCAGACACAAGGAAAGGAGTGCAGCTGAGCCGAGCCTTTAGCCGCCACCAGACCGTGTGTTACTCATGCTGTGGTGACATGAATCTGCTCAGTCCTCATGATGTCAGCCGTTACATTTCAGGGTAAAGTACCGGTTTAAGGTTGTAATGGTTAAATCTCCAGGAAATGATGTCCTCTGAAGTAATGGAAACAGGACTGCATGTGTGTGGGCTGATCATTGGGTAATTCCATCGTCAGAGGCAGTAAAACCCGCCGACCGCTTCTCTCCACATCTGTCTGCTCAAACAACCACCAAAAAGTACAACCATGAACCCCTGAGTCATCCTGCAGGTCAAAACTGACCCATTTAAAGTTTGAAAATGTGGAAAAAATATATATATTTTCACAGTGAAAGCTTCCACATTTTCAACATTTTTTAACATTTTTTGGTGGAAAAAAATAAATGTTAAAATAAAAAAGTTTTTTAAGAACATTCAAAAAAAATCTACCAAAATCCAACGAACTTAGCTGGATTTTAGCTGATTTTTTTCTGAATGTTCTTAAAGAAAATCTTTTTAATGATATATATGTAATCACTTCAGATATTTTTAGGATTTTGTTTGAAGACTTTTACTCATTTGTTGAAAATGTTTACAAGTTTTATTTTTTACATTTTTATTTCTTGGCAAATAAGTTTTTTTTAATAAAACTTTTAAGGGAAACTTTTAAGGAATTTTCTCCTGAAGGTTTTGCAAATTTTTATAAATTTGCGGAATTTTTTGCTGAATTTTTGGATTTTTTCCAGACAATAGAACAAAATTTTTCGGTGCCATGAATGAGGACAACAGGAGGGTTAAAAAAATATAACCATGAGCGTAGAATTGTCTGCTTGCATGTGACAGTTCAGTTCCTCTGATGTGTTGACATACGTTGAACACGGTTCACTATTTATAGAGCTGTCAGAATAGTAACGTGTTCCAGGGACAGACACACAACAAAGACAACACACAAGAAGGTTCTGTACTTAAGGACCGGTGTCTCCTACATACAGTATATGCAGCCTCCTATGAGAGGGAAATATCGCAGTACAGTTAGGACACATAGAGGTACTTAAAATGATGAATTATTACTGATTAAAAGCCCTGCATGCCCACACAGGGGTTTGTGTTGTTGTGGCTCAGGCTGAAGTCATGCAAAGCTCTGCTGGGAACTAACAAACTCTACAAACTAACAGAAATGATAGCGTAGAGCTCAAATGAACTAAGAGCAGATTAAAAGCTCCTGCACAGTCCTGTGAGTTCCTCTAGTTAACTCTGGTGTCGTCCTGCAGGTCAAACTGACCCGTTTTAAAGTTTGAAAATGTGGAGGAAAAAAAATCTATTTCCACAGTGAAACTTCTGATGTCCACATTTTCAACATTTTTGGTGGAAAAAAAAAGAAATCTTAAAAATGTTTAAGAACATTCACATAAAAATCAACCAAAATCCATCAAGATTTCTCTGGATTTTGGTAGATTTTTACTTTGAATGTTCTTAAAGAAACTACTAGAAGTTTTACTGATATGGAATCAGTTTAGATATTTTAGCATTTTTGGAAGATTTTTAATCATTTTTTGAAAATATTTACAAATATTTTCTTGCCAAATTTGGAGGATTTTTTTGTAAAACTTTTCAGGGAAATTTTAAAGTAATTATTGGAGTTTCTTCCAGAAGGTTTTGCAAATTTTCAGAAATTTGGGGAACTTTTCTGCTGAATTTTTGGATTTTTTTCAGACAAACAATGTTTTTTGGTGCTCGTGCATGCGGACAACAGGAGGGTTAAGCAGATGGGACCACGCGTGTTCAGGTTTAAGAATGACCAAACCGTTCATGAAACAGCGTAAACTGGCTTCTGATCGAATCTGAAAATGTATTTGTTTTTTGTTTCATCTACATAGAACTCCCTGAACAGTGAGAGAGGAATTACTGAATAAAACATTCTACAAATTCATAATGTGTTGTCATTATGCTAAAACCAGAATCGGTTCCCTCTGAGGGTACAGCTTTCCACACGTGACAAACTGTGAAAGCATTTGCATTTCAGAGCAGAGCTGGTGTCCTCTGTGTGCTGCCGGTGGCCGCTCAGAGAGCCCTGAGCTGCATACAGTCATATTAGCAGATCAATACCATGCACTTCCTGTGATCATTACAGAAGGTTATTACCCTGTACCAGAATAGATCCACGCCGCTGCACCCTAGCAGCTATAGATCCTGCACAGGCTTGGTGCACAAATGCATCCAGAACATGAATCACATTTTCAAACTGCAAAGACAGACGCAGACAATGCATCTTATTCAGAAAGGCGTGGAAGTGAAGCTGCTGGAAATCACTGCATTTCAGGGCTTTTAATTTATGGGCAACACAATAAGGAGAACAACGAGTACAAAAGGAGGAGAACAATAGTGCTACTGTTCAGAGACAAATAATGGATAAAGGCTGGCGTGGTGCAGCTGCTGCAGACTACAGTCAGCGCGGTGCTGCTCTCTAGTGGTCAAACAACAATGTGAACTGTTGTCCGTTTAAAAAAAAACTGCACAATCAAAAGGCTGCTGCATAGGAAGAAAAACATATCTAGAAAACATTCAGAATGTCACAATTCAGCGTTTCTTGTTTCTTTGGCTGACTGGAAGTACAAAACTCACACAAAGAATCAACCAGAGCTGAGAAGCTGCCATCATCTGGAACCACAACAGTCCACTGACAAAAGAAAATGTTTCTGGAGCTTAGCAGAGGAGACAAAAGCAGGAGGAAGCTGTTCCAAAGAAACCTGATTGCAGGGAGAAGCAGCTAAAGCACCAATTCATTTACTTCTCTGTACACTTGAAATGCACCAACGGCTATTAGAATTTGGCAGAAAGGATCTTTGTGTATTCATGTGTGTTAATCCATCTACCCAGAATGAAGGAATGTAACCAGACAAAAAGCAGCTATCTTCATGTGAGGCTCAGTGGTTTCTCTAAATGTTCAGCATTTAGAATAGGCTCTCAACATTAAAACCACCGACAGACAACATCCATCCATTCTCTATACACCGCTTTATCCTCACTAGGGTCATGGGGGGTGCTGGAGTCTATCCCAGCTGACTCTGGTGAAGGCAGGGGACACCCTGGACAGTCTGTCACAGGGCTACATATACAGACACACATTCACACCTACGGACAATTTAGAGTAACCAATTAACCTCAGCATGTTTTTGGACTGTGGGAGGAAGCCGGAGTACCCGGAGAAAACCCACGCATGCACAGGGAGAACATGCAAACTCCATGCAGAAAGATCCCAGGCCCAGGCCAGGATTTGAACCGGGGATCTTCTTGCTGCAAAGCAAAGTGCTAAACACTAACCCACTGTGCAGCCCCGACAGACAACATTTTACTGAACATACTTTGATGCTGTTACTTTGGCACACTGACAGCAGCAGGGGAATGTGTCCTAGCAAACCAGACAAACTGCTCAGGAACGGCTCGAGGAACACGACAAAGAGCTCCAAACACTGACTCCAAACCTAACAGATCAGATCCAGAACAAGCCGGTCCTCAAACATCCAACCTCACAACCTGCAGAAACTAACCAGGGACCTGCTGTCAGCAAGATGGGATTCTTTGTAGAGATTTTCACGTTATTCCAGAGAACATTTTTGAAGTGTGACTCCACCTAGTGGTGAAACAGCGTGTGGCGTAAACGTGATCATTTAGAAGAGGATGCCCACTGAAGGACTGTAACTCCTACATTTTTGGTCAGAACACGGTATGAGATGGGATTTTATTTTGTACTGACATTTTGTTGAGGTTTGTGTTTTTTTTTTGTGCTGACAAAAAGCTTGTGCCTGCATCATTTACTTCATATTAGTTTTTGATGTGTTTGCTGTGGCAAAGAAGACGATAAATACGGGTCAAACATCAGCTGGAGCGTGGCTTATCAGTACCAGAAGAAAACCTCACAGGCACCGCTACAGAACCCAGAGGCATTTACACGATGTCAGACAGATGTTTTAGTCTTTACCAGTGAAGCTGCTAACGTGGATGTAATGTTCAGCAGATTCATTCTGTCATGCAACATTTACCAGCCATCATTAAACACAAAGAGCAGCTGAGGCTAAATTTAATCAACTAATTTGTGCAAAATATTACATTTTGGCCTGTTGATGGCACTAAATAGGAGTCATGATGATCACAACTGATTGAGTTAATTATCATTCAAGAGGCTTCAAACCAGAAAAACAATCATTTTTTCAACCATCTCTGAGTTCGTTGCTTAAATACATAAAGATGCTCCAAACACGTACAAACGCCCACAAACTCTGCAGCTTCAATTCAAAAGAGCTTATTTTTACTCATCTTTTTTTATTGATTATGAAATATTTCAGAATAAATGAGCACCATTCAGTGTGTGCAGACACCTGTTCATTTCTCACCTTTTACATCACCTGAACTACAATTAAAGACAGAAAAAATAAGAGAGAACCCCGAACATAACATGAGATAAGTGTACAAAAAGTCTTATAAAAATATGTAAAAATGAGAATAAACACATGAGCTGAAACAAACAACCTATGTACAGTATTTAATTAGCAGAGATAGTTGTTGTTAGTGACCTATAGGTGGCACTAAAGAGCTGAACCTTCAGCTGAAGTTCTGAATCTGACACCTCAAGTCTGCAGAGATGGAAGAAAAACAAGGATTTCAAGCAAAAATATCTTGACAAACTGAAAAAAAAACACAGAAAAATAACATTATACAGCATTTGAAAAAGTGTTCAAACTGTACATCTGAACATGAACCTCCTGTAATCCGTCAGTGCAGAAACAAAGCAGCAAGGCCTTTACAGACTTCAGCTCTTGACATTTGAAGACGTCTGCGTCCGTCACAGCGACTTTGAATGGTTTGAAGTGGAAGCAAAGAGAGCTGCTTCCTCCTCAGATCATGAAGGACTGAGTTTGTTTGTAGTGTTTGAGCTGTGGACGGCACAGAGACGACAACGAATCACTTCCCTTCATTAGCTGGGACCACAGTTATCTGGAACTTATCAACGGCGTTTAATGACCGCCCCAAATTCATGCAAGCAAACCCAAGCCGATAACAGAAGCTTTGATCACTCACGTTGCGGGTGGGAGGAGGAGGAGGAGGAGGAGGAGGGTTGTAGGACTTGGAGCTGAGGGACAAACAGGGACAGTTCATTACCTGATAATAACACATTTACAGGCAACACGGAGAGAGAAACGAGAGAGAAAACACTCACCTTTTTGTTTTCTTGCTCTCTGTTCAAAGAAACAGCAAAGGAGAAACGATCAGAAGGCGTTGGTTCACGTGTTGGACGTTTATCTCATCATCTGTGGTGACTGCTAGCTTTCTAACAATCATTTTACTTTGTTTTGGTCTCTGCCAGCTCCTACCTACTAAACACCCCACTGCCCTTTAAAAGCAATGTTCAGCATTAATCCAATAAACTGCACTGAGATGAGAGAATTAGTTTTTACAATCAAAGGTACTGATTGGTGGCACAAACACAGGCTTTATAGTATGGAGCAATCATAAAAATAAAGTTGCTCCAAGCAGTTTTCTGACATAATTTTAAAGGTTTTTGGAAGCGTTATGTACTTACCATAAATGAACACTTTTTTTAAAAAGTGAAAACGTTGTTTCAGGGACTTGAAATCCTGACATCATGATATAAACAAAATACTACAAAATCAGTTAATTAAGTTACTTAGTCTGAAATGAGTTTTAAATCAACCAGTGCAGAAATTTGCAGTTTAAGCTACAATCAGTATTCAGCTGACAGTCATTATCATGTCAAAAGAATCATCAAAATAAATGTCTGCAGTTAAAATATTCCTCCAAATGACCACATTAGACCTTAATCTAAGTGGTCAGAACACCTTCCTGTATTCCTGTTTACCAGTTACTATCAGCTGGAACGTGCTGCTATCAGCGATGAATCTTTTAGGTTTATCAGAGCATTTTACCGGCAGTAACTTCCTGCTGCCAACTTCGATAAGACGTGCAGTAAAACAGTAAAGCTGAGAGCCGGAACATGCAAATGAACTAGCTGGAAGATGTCTGAGTGAACCCGAGTAATGAGGAAACGGCTAATGCAGGACTTTGACAGTACTGGAGCATTTCTGACACATCTGCAGGTTAGCACGCCTTTTTCTGATCCTCTGATCAAATCATGCTTTATAGTTGAAACTTCTGCACGTGGTTTTAGAATGTAGCCAAAGCAGAAACAGATTCTTTTAAACAGGAAGAGGAACAAAGCTGTCAAACCTCAATATTTATAGATAAGTATCTTCATATTAGGGTGTTTTTTTTTACAGTGTACCGATACTGACCATAGGTGTTATATTTAAATAATGAAATATCATGAGACAAATGCACAAATAAGTTTATCATAAATAATCCAGCACCAAAATGATCTGGTTGACACTCAGCATGCAGGATGTTGTTAGACAGACTCTCTTCATCTACAGACTCATATTTAAGTGTTACTTCATTCAGAAAACACACCACAAAATGAAACAGACTCATAACATTATTTTTTTAAAACATTATGATAATGTTAGTGTGAATTCTTTAAGCCACAGTCATCGTGTCACAATAAAAGGACAATAGATCACAATTAAAGCACATTACAAAAAGCACACAGAAGGTAAAGGTCAGTGGTCCTAAGACTGCTCCACTTTTAAGGGGAGTTTGAGGCTTGGTAACTCACAGTCTGACAGGCAGATTTTGTCTAAAACACACGTTTAAAATGGCTCAGATGTCAAATTAATCTGAAGTTAACTTCCTCTCTGGATGAATCTCCGTTCCCCGTTTAAACACCAGAGGGTTAATCTACAACTGAGGGACTTCTGGAGTACATGGAAATATCTGCATACATTTTTATTAAAGTTAAAAAAAATAATGTTTTTATGTTCATTATGATCATGTCTTTATAAATCCCATCATTATTTATTATGGAAACAATCACTTATTAATAAAAAATGACTGGATATCACTAAAAATATCACTAAATAACGTCTTGAATTTAACAACCAACCACTTCTAATGAGCTAAACAATAATAAAATGAGCTGATTCACAATAATATTGACCCAAAAATAATACCTGCTTGCTTGTCTGATCTATATTTTGTACATCAGTAAGCAGAGACTCTTGTTCCCTGCTCAGCAATGGATCACTAATGTGTACAGGAAGGATGTGTGTTCATGCTTTCAGGGCTCAGACGTAAAATCAGTGTTATGTGACAGAACACTGAGCAGCATCTACTCACTCTTGCAGCAGCCTCGGCGGCGCAGACACAAACACAGATGCAGCAGACAAGGACGAGCACCACGAAACCTGCAGCTGCTGCTATCAGGATGCCATGTTCAGAGATCTGGGAGAGAGGGCAAAGAGTTCCTCTCAGTGTTTGATCAGGGAAACATGATCAATCGATCAATCAATCAATCAATCAATCTGTGTTGTACAGCACTTCTCATACAACTAAAATGTAATACAAAGTGCTTTAAAATAGTTACAAACATTACAAGAAAAAACACAGAAAGCCTTCACTCCATCCTACACACACACCACACACACACACACACACACACACACACACACCACACACACACAACACACACACACACACACACACACACACACACACACACACACACACACACACACCACACACACACACACACACACACCACACACACACACACACACACACACACACACACACACACACACGGTGCTGAGGATCGTATAAACGCCTCCATTGGGTCGTCCACACTGGGAGCAGTTACAGGCCATGACTACTGGAGGCGCCGGCACCCGGACCCGCCGACCCTGACAGACAGGAGGAGCCCCACCGAGGGAGGGAAGCCCCCATCCAGCCCCAATGGGACAGCACCTCCAGCAGCGACCAGACACAGCCCCCAGCATGGAGGAGCCTCTGAGGAAACACTGGAGGTTAAAAAAACTGAAAGCTTACAATATGAGATTGAATGAAAGGCCTGTTAGTAAAATAAAGTGAACAGATACAAGAGTAATAATGCAGAAAATAATAAATAAAGCAGATTCAATGATCTAAAACTAACAGGAAGATAAACTGCAACAACATATAACAAGACAAAACCTGACAAGAATGTAGGAAGAACTTGAAAGGTCAGTTAAAAGCCTGATTAAAAAGGTGAGTCTTTAACCTTCTTTTAAAAACATCAACAGTCTCTGCAGTCCTG
>NC_067126.1:39900451-39936996 GCF_021347895.1 Acanthochromis polyacanthus | reverse complement strand
CATGAAAAATCAAACTCAGTCTCCTGGAAGGTTTGTCTGGTCTTTGAGGTTTTTCTTTATTAAACCAGGAAGTCCCACTGAGATTAGATCTTTTACAACGGAGAAGGTAAAAGGTAGCAGCCGTACAAAAGATAAACGTTCTGCACGTGATAAATAAAACAAACAAACAATAAAACAGATTAACAGCTGCTCAAGGACAGTGACCTCTTAAGGAAAACATTACCTTCAACGTATTCTTTATGATGCTCTTAAACTCATTAATGGATAAAGTGTTTGTAGTTCAGGAGTTTTCTGAAGATGAATCCATAACCGTGGTGCATGATGGGATGTTTTACTGAAGTCTGTTGGAGTCTGAGGAACATTCAACCATTGGAGGTGCAGATGGTGACGAGGAGAACTGAGGCCCTACAGAGCTTTTTAGATGAACATTTACTAGTTTTATTGTCTATGAATTCTTCCAGAATAAAGCGGAAAGCGGTGAGTGAGAGATTTAGCGTTGGAAATGAAAGCCAGCGAAGCATGAATCCCTGATTCCGGTGTTTGAGGCGGAGGAGCTGCAGGTCTGACAGACAGAAAGGTGCTTTACAGAGAAAGTAAAGCATTTTACTGCTAAAATAAAAGCCAATCTTCAATTAGAATTTCTTTTTTATTTATGATTTATTGGTATCCAGAGCATTACAGGACACATTCCAGCCATGTCACCACAAATCCAGCAGTCTGGTGTTTTCTAAGGAATAAGAACAAAGAGACTGAGAAAAGAGAATACCAGCATAAAGTTCTGAATACGTTTTGCAAAGTCACTCAAAAATAAGAGAGCAGAAATCTTCTTTCTTGACAGAAAAACAAGGAAGAATTAATGAAGAAAGGTAAGAGTCGGAGCAGAGTGGATCAGACAGTCGGTGCCAAAAAACAGCAGCTTCAGCTACAAACAAACAAACAGACCGAGCTGCAATATAAAAAGTAATTTAGCTGCTCTGTTTTTCTGCCCTCTCAGACGCTGTGCTGTCCTGTGAGTTCAGGACGGAGAAAGATCAGAACCCTCGAATCGAGTGGAAGAAGAGAGGAAAGGCGGTGACTTTTGTGTACTTCAATAACCAGTTTGCTAGTGAGTGACAGAACTGAAACGCCCTGCTTTGGAAAAGCTCTCGTGTTGCTGCCTTTCTTGTTGTGCATGCTTAATTGTTATCTTGATTTACTGCTTTTTTTTCCATCCTTTGTAAAAATTTCTCTTCTATTTTAGAGTCATACGTAGGAAGGGCAAAGATAGAAGGAGCGACGCTGACGATCCACTCTGTGACTCAGAAAGACTCTGGAGAATATCGCTGTGAGGTGACGGCCAGCCAGGACCACGTCAACCTGGGAGAGGCCACAGTAAACCTCAACGTGCTCGGTACGACCGCTTGGAGGATTTATGAAGTTATTATTGGTGGGACACAATAAAAAATTAATCAAATCAATAAGAAGCTTTGTAATTAACCTTCATGGTGCTTTAACATTTGAAAATGTGGGAAAAAATATTTTCACAGTGAAAACTTCTAAGTTTTCAACATTTTTGGGAAATTTTTGAACATTTTTTAGTGGAAATAAAGAAATATAAAATTTTTTTTTCAAGAACATTCAGGAAAAAAATCAACCAAAATCCAGTGAATTTTGGTTGATTTTTTTTTCTGAATGTTCTTAAAGAAATTATCAGAAATTTTACTGATATATATGGAACTGTATATATATGTATTTAATCCAAATTTGCATGGACAGCAGAGGTCCAGCAGCCTAGCCCTGCTAGACCCATGTTCTGAAGACACAAGGGTCTAGGAACGCTCAGGGAGGGAGGCGGGCTAAAAGGTTGTCTATCAAATCACTCTGCAGCAATCGGGTAGGTATACAACCAATCAGCGCAATGAATAGGCTCCTAGAGCGCCGGAAATCAGAGGATGCGGGAGTTTGGTGAAGCCTTATTTATACAGTCAATGGGTGAAGCTCAAGTATATTACAGACATGTTAACAGAAAGATTATTCAGAGTCGGTGCTAATGGAGCTCAACGACTGTTGTCGTTTTTGTTGTCGACCCTGGCAGAGAATTAAATTCGTTGCCGTGGGTTGTCTAGCACGGCTAGGCTAGAGGTCCGGCGCATCACAGCATATTCATTAAACATCTAAACCAGCTGTTGGTGAACCAGGACGGATTCAGCAGCTTATTTCTCGACTCAAATACTTCCAGAAACACTTTCTGCTGAACGGTTTGTGTCATAAGAGAAAGAGCCTCGATGCTGGCCTGAACATATATGTGTGTGTGTGTGTGTGTGTGTGTGTGTGTGTGTGTGTGTGTGTGTGTGTGTGTGTGTGTGTGTGTGTGTGTGTGTGTGTGTGTGTGTGTGTGTGTGTGTGTGTGTGTGTGTGTGTGTGTGTGTGTGTGTGTGTGTGTGTGTGTGTGTGTGTGTGTGTGTGTGTGTGTGTGTGTGTGTGTGTGTGTGTGTGTGTGTATATCTATGGGCCTGAAGCTGAAGCGCTGTCATGTGACCTGCTAGTGTACAGATATGAAGAGCTCATAGATATCTATGTATGAGCAAGTGTACCGCCACGGGAATCCTGTGGGTCTTCTTCACAGCTGCAAACAGACTTTAGCTTCATTAGCGCCCCCTACTGGGCTGGAGTGTTCATCAGTGTCATCAGTGTGCCAGAAATAAGGGACCTGAGAAAGATAAATGTTTTTTTCTGTAATTAATTAATTTAAATTAACGGGTTAAAGTCCCAGCCCTCAATCACGTGGATGTATTTGTGTGAGAAGAATGAACGGTAAACTTCTGCAGTCTGCTTGGTTTTTATCCGTGTTTGACAGTCGCTGGTGCATTTAATGCTCAGTGAAAGTGTTCTTAAAGCACCTCAGCCTCTGCAATGTGAAGTTCTGTATTTCTGAGTGGAATTATATACGTTGGAGGGATTTACAGGGATTTACATAACATCTTTAAAATGTGGTTGGAGTGGAAAATAGCAGCAGTGTCTGTGAACAAAGCTCCTTTTTCTATCAGGAGGAGGATGATGGAGGTTAAATGATCAATAATTTAGGTCCTAACAACATTATGTCTGCATGTTAACAAGCGCTTTGACAGCTAAAATCCAGTCACTCACTACTTCTTCCTCTAATCGCTGCTCATGAGCTCAGTCAGCTGTTTTACACGAGGATGGTCAGCGTGTTAGCGAGCGCTCAAAGCACCGTTTGATCGAATACGTTTGTCACCGCAACCGAGTTCAAGATGAGTGATTGAAAACATGCTGACATTTCACAGGGAAGGAAAGAAAAGCACTTTGATTCAAAAAGACTCAGAAATGATTTCTTGACACACATGGAGCCTGGAAAAGGAGGAAAGTGAGCAGGATTGGATGTCTCTGATGCTGCTTTCAAAGGGAACTCATAGTGACGGGTTCTGGACCTATCAGTGCAGCTGTAATGTGAACGTTTAACTGTTTAAATGTGAAAAGATTGTTTTTAATTTTCTTCAATACCTTCTGTTCTGTGAAAACAAAGCCTGCAGTTAAATACCTGAATTTTTGCCAAATGGCTGTTGGTCACCGTGGATTACTGGTTACACCGTGGAGCACATAATTTACATTTTTTTAAAGAATCTGTTTGAAACAAACTGTTTATTTTTGACAGTTTGTAAATGAGACATTTATAGTAAAGTGACTTCACCCTCGTGTCGTCCTGCAGATCAAACCGGCCCCTTTAAAGTTTGAATATGTGGAAAAAAACAAAACATTTGTCACTGTGAAAACTTCTACATTTTCAACATTTTGGGGAAATTTTGGAGCATTTTTGGTGCAAAAAAAGAAATGCTAAAAAACAAATGTTTCTTTAAGAACATTCACATAAAAACCAACCATAACATGTGAATGTTCTTAAAGAAAATAGAGCTTTTACTGATATATATGGAATCACTTTAGATATTTTTAGGATTTTTTTTTGACGATTTTTACTCATTTTTTGAAAATATTTACATGATTTTTTTCAGACAGGGAACAATATTTTTAGTGCCTGTAAATGAGACAACAGGAGAGTTAAAGGCATTATGGAGGATGTTTTTTTTTTTTTTTGTTTAATTTGTCTGATTCACATAAAATGAATATACTGACCTTTAGTGGACTTGTATGTATGGTTTCTAAAAGAATAAAAAATCAAAAAAATAACTGTGGACATGGCAGGACCTGAAAAGCATCAGCCAATCAAAGCGCTCGGACCGAGGCGTTTGGTTTGCTCCCTTTCCTGTCAATCAAAAATCTTCCGGCTCAGGCCTAGTTACGTAGATTACGTACGCCTTGGACTTACGTGTTTTGTGTATGTGTTGCTTTGGTATAGCTTCGTAGTTAGCTGGAGACTTGTTTTGCTCATCTTTTTTTACATAATGGCAGATAAAGATCCAGGGGGACCCAGCCGTAAAAGACAACTTCACGAGTCCTACGCAAGTTTCTGGAGGGGGGCGTTTCTTCGTAAATGTTAAGAGGGGGGAGGTTAGAGGGGGGTGAGGGAGAGGTTGTATGTGTGCATGCTACGTTCAAAGTCGTATGAAATTAAATCTCGAATGCCTTTAAGTTCAAGCTTAGATTTGGTCAATGAAGCAGAAAGTCACACAGTAAGATTCAGTTTTTACAGCTTGTGATTCTGTTAAATGGTGTAATTATTATTATTTTAAAGATAACAAGCTTTTTAAAGCAGCTGGAAGGTTTCAGGGCTCAGAAGGTAAAGCGGTATAACTATGGGGAGTCTTAGCAGAGAGATTTTTATACATCAGGTGTTACTGAAGCCAGAACGACAGATTAATGCGTGGATCTGACATCTTCTAAAAGCTGCAGCAAATGAAGCGTCAGAGCGTTAGACGTCGACTAAACAAGCAAATGCATCGGCATGAGTAATGTTTTAAGTGTTTCAAGGTGGACTTGTCTTCCCCAAAATGACTAATTGCATATTTCATGAACCCGTTTGCCCTCTGCTGTTTTTCCTCTCAGTGCCTCCTCACGTCCCGTCCTGCGATGTGCCGAGCTCTGTGTTCGTTGGCTCGGGCCTGGAGCTGCTCTGTAAGGACAAGCTGAGCGTCCCTCCTGCCACCTACCGCTGGTACAAAGACAACAGGGCCCTGACTGCCACAGCAGAAACTCCCTACAGCATCGACACAAACAAGGGCACGCTGGTGAGGACACGCTAAGACGTGCTAACATGCATGTACCACACCCAAACGCAGACATGCTGATTCCTTGGCCTCCTCTTGTCTCTGTTTGTCTGGAGCAGAAGTTTAAAAGCGTGTCCAAGCTGGATGCAGGGATGTACCGCTGTGAGTCCTCCAACAGCGTGGGGGCGCCCAAGAGCTGTGTGGCACAGCAGCTGAAGGTTGTTGAATGTAGGTAAATCTGTAAGATCCATGCTCATCTACCACATTACAACAGTTTTAAACATTGGCTCCCCGTCCGCTTCAGGATCCGTTTTAAGCTTCTTTTACTACTTTTTAAATGTCTTAATGACTTTGCACCCTCTTATTTTTCTGATCTGCTTTTACCATGTCAACCCTCATGAATCTGAGGCCCTCTGGCAGCGGCCTTTTATCCAGAACCAAAACCCACGGTGAGGCGGCATTTAGTCACTATGGCCCCCGCCTGTAGAACAGCCTGCCGGAGAACTTCAGGACTGCAGAGACTGTTGATGTTTTTAAAAGAAGGTTAAAGACTCACCTTTTTAATCAGGCTTTTAACTGACCTTTCAAGTTCTTCCTACATTCTTGTCAGGTTTTGTCTTGTTATATGTTGTTGCAGTTTATCTTCCTGTTAGTTTTAGATCATTGAATCTGCTTTATTTATTATTTTCTGCATTATTACTCTTGTATCTGTTCACTTTATTTTACTAACAGGCCTTTCATTCAATCTCATATTGTAAAGCTTTCAGTTTTTTAACTCCAGTGTTTCCTCAGAGGCTCCTCCATGCTGGGGGCTGTGTCTGGTCTGCTGCTGGAGGTGCTGTCCATGGGGCTGGATGGGGGCTTCCCTCCTCGGTGTGGGCTCCTCCTGTCTGTCAGGGTCGGGGGTCCGGGTGCCGGCGCCTCCAGTAGTCATGGCCTGTAACTGCTCCCAGTGTGGACGACCCCAATGGAGGCGTTTTATACGATCCTCAGCACCGTGTGTGTGTGTGTGTGTGTGTGTGTGTGTGTGTGTGTGTGTGTGTGTGTGTGTGTGTGTGTGTGTGTGTGTGTGTGTGTGTGTGTGTGTGTGTGTGTGTGTGTGTGTGTGTGTGTGTGTGTGTGTGTGTGTGTGTGTGTGTGTGTGTGTGTGTGTGTGTGTGTGTGTGTAGGATGGAGGTGAAGGCTTTCTGTGTTTTTTCTTGTAATGTTTGTAACTATTTTAAAGCACTTTGTATTACATTTTAGTTGTATGAGAAGTGCTGTACAAACACAGATTGATTGATTGATTGATTGATCGATTGATCATGTTTCCCTGATCAAACACTGAGAGGAACTCTTTGCCCTTCTCCCAGATCCTCTGAACATGGCCATCCTGATAGCAGCAGCTGCAGGTTTCGTGGTGCTCGTCCTTGTCTGCTGCATCTGTGTTTGTGTCTGCCGCCGCCGAGGCTGCTGCAAGAGTGAGTAGATGCTGCTCAGTGTTCTGTCACATAAACACTGATTTTACGTCTGAGCCCTGAAAGCATGAACACACATCCTTCCTGTACACATTAGTGATCCATTTGCTGAGCAGGGAACAAGAGTCTCTGCTTACTGATGTACAAAAATATAGATCAGACAAGCAAGCAGGTATTATTTTTGGGTCAATATTATTTGTGAATCAGCTCATTTTATTATTGTTTAGCTCATTAGAAGGTGGTTGGTGTTAAATTCAGACGTTATTTAGTTGATATTTTAGTGATATCCAGTCATTTTTTATTAATAAGTGATTGTTTCCATAATAAATAATGATGGGATTTATAAAGACATGATCATAATGAACATAAAAACATTATTTTTTTTAACTTTTAATAAAAATGTATGCAGATATTTCCATGTACTCCAGAAGTCCCTCAGTTGTAGATTAACCCTCTTGGTGTTTAAACGGGGAACGGAGATTCATCCAGAGAGAGAAGTTAACTTCAGATTAATTTGACATCTGAGCCATTTTAAACGTGTGTTTTAGACAAAATCTGCCTGTCAGACTGAGTTACCAAGCCTCAAACTCCCCTTAAACAGTGGAGCAGTCTTAGGACCACTGACCTTTACCTTCTGTGTGCTTTTTGTAATGTGCTTTAATTGTGATCTATTGTCCTTTTATTGTGACACGATGACTGTGGCTTAAAGAATTCACACTAACATTATCATAATGTTTTAAAAAAATAATGTTATGAGTCTGTTTCATTTTGTGGTGTGTTTTCTGAATGAAGTAACACTTAAATATGAGTCTGTAGATGAAGAGAGTCTGTCTAACAACATCCTGCATGCTGAGTGTCAACCAGATCATTTTGGTGCTGGATTATTTATGATAAACTTATTTGTGCATTTGTCTCATGATATTTCATTATTTAAATATAACACCTATGGTCAGTATCGGTACACTGTAAAAAAAAAACACCCTAATATGAAGATACTTATCTATAAATATTGAGGTTTGACAGCTTTGTTCCTCTTCCTGTTTAAAAGAATCTGTTTCTGCTTTGGCTACATTCTAAAACCACGTGCAGAAGTTTCAACTATAAAGCATGATTTGATCAGAGGATCAGAAAAAGGCGTGCTAACCTGCAGATGTGTCAGAAATGCTCCAGTACTGTCAAAGTCCTGCATTAGCCGTTTCCTCATTACTCGGGTTCACTCAGACATCTTCCAGCTAGTTCATTTGCATGTTCCGGCTCTCAGCTTTACTGTTTTACTGCACGTCTTATCGAAGTTGGCAGCAGGAAGTTACTGCCGGTGAAAATGCTCTGATAAACCTAAAAGATTCATCGCTGATAGCAGCACGTTCCAGCTGATAGTAACTGGTAAACAGGAATACAGGAAGGTGTTCTGACCACTTAGATTAAGGTCTAATCTGCTCATTTGGAGGAATATTTTAAACTGCAGACATTATTTTGATGAGTTCTTTTGACATGATAATGACTGCAGCTGAATACTGATTGTAGCTTAAACTCAAATTTCTGCACTGGTTGATTTAAAACTCATTTCAGACTAAGGTAACTTAATTAACTGATTTTGTAGTATTTTGTTTATATTCATGATGTCAGGATTTCAAGTCCCTGAAACAACGTTTTCACTTTTTAAAAAAAGTGTTCATAATTATGGTAAGTACATAACGCTTCCAAAAACCTTTAAAATTATGTCAGAAAACTGCTTGGAGCAACTTTATTTTTATGATTGCTCCACTATAAAGCCTGTGTTTGTGCCACCAATCAGTACCTTTGATTGTAAAAACTAATTCTCTCATCTCAGTGCAGTTTATTGGATTAATGCTGAACATTGCTTTTAAAGGGCAGTGGGGTGTTTAGTAGGTAGGAGCTGGCAGAGACCAAAACAAAGTAAAATGATTGTTAGAAAGCTAGCAGTCACCACAGATGATGAGATAAACGTCCAACACGTGAACCAACGCCTTCTGATCGTTTCTCCTTTGCTGTTTCTTTGAACAGAGAGCAAGAAAACAAAAAGGTGAGTGTTTTCTCTCTCGTTTCTCTCTCCGTGTTGCCTGTAAATGTGTTATTATCAGGTAATGAACTGTCCCTGTTTGTCCCTCAGCTCCAAGTCCTACAACCCTCCTCCTCCTCCTCCTCCTCCTCCCACCCGCAACGTGAGTGATCAAAGCTTCTGTTATCGGCTTGGGTTTGCTTGCATGAATTTGGGGCGGTCATTAAACGCCGTTGATAAGTTCCAGATAACTGTGGTCCCAGCTAATGAAGGGAAGTGATTCGTTGTCGTCTCTGTGCCGTCCACAGCTCAAACACTACAAACAAACTCAGTCCTTCATGATCTGAGGAGGAAGCAGCTCTCTTTGCTTCCACTTCAAACCATTCAAAGTCGCTGTGACGGACGCAGACGTCTTCAAATGTCAAGAGCTGAAGTCTGTAAAGGCCTTGCTGCTTTGTTTCTGCACTGACGGATTACAGGAGGTTCATGTTCAGATGTACAGTTTGAACACTTTTTCAAATGCTGTATAATGTTATTTTTCTGTGTTTTTTTTTCAGTTTGTCAAGATATTTTTGCTTGAAATCCTTGTTTTTCTTCCATCTCTGCAGACTTGAGGTGTCAGATTCAGAACTTCAGCTGAAGGTTCAGCTCTTTAGTGCCACCTATAGGTCACTAACAACAACTATCTCTGCTAATTAAATACTGTACATAGGTTGTTTGTTTCAGCTCATGTGTTTATTCTCATTTTTACATATTTTTATAAGACTTTTTGTACACTTATCTCATGTTATGTTCGGGGTTCTCTCTTATTTTTTCTGTCTTTAATTGTAGTTCAGGTGATGTAAAAGGTGAGAAATGAACAGGTGTCTGCACACACTGAATGGTGCTCATTTATTCTGAAATATTTCATAATCAATAAAAAAAGATGAGTAAAAATAAGCTCTTTTGAATTGAAGCTGCAGAGTTTGTGGGCGTTTGTACGTGTTTGGAGCATCTTTATGTATTTAAGCAACGAACTCAGAGATGGTTGAAAAAATGATTGTTTTTCTGGTTTGAAGCCTCTTGAATGATAATTAACTCAATCAGTTGTGATCATCATGACTCCTATTTAGTGCCATCAACAGGCCAAAATGTAATATTTTGCACAAATTAGTTGATTAAATTTAGCCTCAGCTGCTCTTTGTGTTTAATGATGGCTGGTAAATGTTGCATGACAGAATGAATCTGCTGAACATTACATCCACGTTAGCAGCTTCACTGGTAAAGACTAAAACATCTGTCTGACATCGTGTAAATGCCTCTGGGTTCTGTAGCGGTGCCTGTGAGGTTTTCTTCTGGTACTGATAAGCCACGCTCCAGCTGATGTTTGACCCGTATTTATCGTCTTCTTTGCCACAGCAAACACATCAAAAACTAATATGAAGTAAATGATGCAGGCACAAGCTTTTTGTCAGCACAAAAATAAAAACACAAACCTCAACAAAATGTCAGTACAAAATAAAATCCCATCTCATACCGTGTTCTGACCAAAAATGTAGGAGTTACAGTCCTTCAGTGGGCATCCTCTTCTAAATGATCACGTTTACGCCACACGCTGTTTCACCACTAGGTGGAGTCACACTTCAAAAATGTTCTCTGGAATAACGTGAAAATCTCTACAAAGAATCCCATCTTGCTGACAGCAGGTCCCTGGTTAGTTTCTGCAGGTTGTGAGGTTGGATGTTTGAGGACCGGCTTGTTCTGGATCTGATCTGTTAGGTTTGGAGTCAGTGTTTGGAGCTCTTTGTCGTGTTCCTCGAGCCGTTCCTGAGCAGTTTGTCTGGTTTGCTAGGACACATTCCCCTGCTGCTGTCAGTGTGCCAAAGTAACAGCATCAAAGTATGTTCAGTAAAATGTTGTCTGTCGGGGCTGCACAGTGGGTTAGTGTTTAGCACTTTGCTTTGCAGCAAGAAGATCCCCGGTTCAAATCCCGGCCTGGGCCTGGGATCTTTCTGCATGGAGTTTGCATGTTCTCCCTGTGCATGCGTGGGTTTTCTCCGGGTACTCCGGCTTCCTCCCACAGTCCAAAAACATGCTGAGGTTAATTGGTTACTCTAAATTGTCCGTAGGTGTGAATGTGTGTCTGTATATGTAGCCCTGTGACAGACTGTCCAGGGTGTCCCCTGCCTTCACCAGAGTCAGCTGGGATAGACTCCAGCACCCCCCATGACCCTAGTGAGGATAAAGCGGTGTATAGAGAATGGATGGATGTTGTCTGTCGGTGGTTTTAATGTTGAGAGCCTATTCTAAATGCTGAACATTTAGAGAAACCACTGAGCCTCACATGAAGATAGCTGCTTTTTGTCTGGTTACATTCCTTCATTCTGGGTAGATGGATTAACACACATGAATACACAAAGATCCTTTCTGCCAAATTCTAATAGCCGTTGGTGCATTTCAAGTGTACAGAGAAGTAAATGAATTGGTGCTTTAGCTGCTTCTCCCTGCAATCAGGTTTCTTTGGAACAGCTTCCTCCTGCTTTTGTCTCCTCTGCTAAGCTCCAGAAACATTTTCTTTTGTCAGTGGACTGTTGTGGTTCCAGATGATGGCAGCTTCTCAGCTCTGGTTGATTCTTTGTGTGAGTTTTGTACTTCCAGTCAGCCAAAGAAACAAGAAACGCTGAATTGTGACATTCTGAATGTTTTCTAGATATGTTTTTCTTCCTATGCAGCAGCCTTTTGATTGTGCAGTTTTTTTTTAAACGGACAACAGTTCACATTGTTGTTTGACCACTAGAGAGCAGCACCGCGCTGACTGTAGTCTGCAGCAGCTGCACCACGCCAGCCTTTATCCATTATTTGTCTCTGAACAGTAGCACTATTGTTCTCCTCCTTTTGTACTCGTTGTTCTCCTTATTGTGTTGCCCATAAATTAAAAGCCCTGAAATGCAGTGATTTCCAGCAGCTTCACTTCCACGCCTTTCTGAATAAGATGCATTGTCTGCGTCTGTCTTTGCAGTTTGAAAATGTGATTCATGTTCTGGATGCATTTGTGCACCAAGCCTGTGCAGGATCTATAGCTGCTAGGGTGCAGCGGCGTGGATCTATTCTGGTACAGGGTAATAACCTTCTGTAATGATCACAGGAAGTGCATGGTATTGATCTGCTAATATGACTGTATGCAGCTCAGGGCTCTCTGAGCGGCCACCGGCAGCACACAGAGGACACCAGCTCTGCTCTGAAATGCAAATGCTTTCACAGTTTGTCACGTGTGGAAAGCTGTACCCTCAGAGGGAACCGATTCTGGTTTTAGCATAATGACAACACATTATGAATTTGTAGAATGTTTTATTCAGTAATTCCTCTCTCACTGTTCAGGGAGTTCTATGTAGATGAAACAAAAAACAAATACATTTTCAGATTCGATCAGAAGCCAGTTTACGCTGTTTCATGAACGGTTTGGTCATTCTTAAACCTGAACACGCGTGGTCCCATCTGCTTAACCCTCCTGTTGTCCGCATGCACGAGCACCAAAAAACATTGTTTGTCTGAAAAAAATCCAAAAATTCAGCAGAAAAGTTCCCCAAATTTCTGAAAATTTGCAAAACCTTCTGGAAGAAACTCCAATAATTACTTTAAAATTTCCCTGAAAAGTTTTACAAAAAAATCCTCCAAATTTGGCAAGAAAATATTTGTAAATATTTTCAAAAAATGATTAAAAATCTTCCAAAAATGCTAAAATATCTAAACTGATTCCATATCAGTAAAACTTCTAGTAGTTTCTTTAAGAACATTCAAATAAAAATCTACCAAAATCCAGAGAAATTTGATGGATTTTGGTTGATTTTTATGTGAATGTTCTTAAACATTTTTAAGATTTCTTTTTTTTTCCACCAAAAATGTTGAAAATGTGGACATCAGAAGTTTCACTGTGGAAATAGATTTTTTTTCCTCCACATTTTCAAACTTTAAAACGGGTCAGTTTGACCTGCAGGACGACACCAGAGTTAACTAGAGGAACTCGCAGGGCTGTGCAGGAGCTTTTAATCTGCTCTTAGTTCATTTGAGCTCTACGCTATCATTTCTGTTAGTTTGTAGAGTTTGTTAGTTCCCAGCAGAGCTTTGCATGACTTCAGCCTGAGCCACAACAACACAAACCCCTGTGTGGGCATGCAGGGCTTTTAATCAGTAATAATTCATCATTTTAAGTACCTCTATGTGTCCTAACTGTACTGCGATATTTCCCTCTCATAGGAGGCTGCATATACTGTATGTAGGAGACACCGGTCCTTAAGTACAGAACCTTCTTGTGTGTTGTCTTTGTTGTGTGTCTGTCCCTGGAACACGTTACTATTCTGACAGCTCTATAAATAGTGAACCGTGTTCAACGTATGTCAACACATCAGAGGAACTGAACTGTCACATGCAAGCAGACAATTCTACGCTCATGGTTATATTTTTTTAACCCTCCTGTTGTCCTCATTCATGGCACCGAAAAATTTTGTTCTATTGTCTGGAAAAAATCCAAAAATTCAGCAAAAAATTCCGCAAATTTATAAAAATTTGCAAAACCTTCAGGAGAAAATTCCTTAAAAGTTTCCCTTAAAAGTTTTATTAAAAAAAACTTATTTGCCAAGAAATAAAAATGTAAAAAATAAAACTTGTAAACATTTTCAACAAATGAGTAAAAGTCTTCAAACAAAATCCTAAAAATATCTGAAGTGATTACATATATATCATTAAAAAGATTTTCTTTAAGAACATTCAGAAAAAAATCAGCTAAAATCCAGCTAAGTTCGTTGGATTTTGGTAGATTTTTTTTTGAATGTTCTTAAAAAACTTTTTTATTTTAACATTTATTTTTTTCCACCAAAAAATGTTAAAAAATGTTGAAAATGTGGAAGCTTTCACTGTGAAAATATATATATTTTTTCCACATTTTCAAACTTTAAATGGGTCAGTTTTGACCTGCAGGATGACTCAGGGGTTCATGGTTGTACTTTTTGGTGGTTGTTTGAGCAGACAGATGTGGAGAGAAGCGGTCGGCGGGTTTTACTGCCTCTGACGATGGAATTACCCAATGATCAGCCCACACACATGCAGTCCTGTTTCCATTACTTCAGAGGACATCATTTCCTGGAGATTTAACCATTACAACCTTAAACCGGTACTTTACCCTGAAATGTAACGGCTGACATCATGAGGACTGAGCAGATTCATGTCACCACAGCATGAGTAACACACGGTCTGGTGGCGGCTAAAGGCTCGGCTCAGCTGCACTCCTTTCCTTGTGTCTGCCTTTGGACGTCCTGACGGCCTCCTTTACGGATGCTCAGCCTGGATTCCAGCTCAGCATCACATTGTGAACGTGTCTGTCGTAGTGAAGCTGCTGAGTGTGAGTGGGCGTTGGCTGTCAGCTAAATTCTACGTCAGGACCGCTGTTTTCTTTGATGCTAATTTCAGCCTGGAGCCAGGTTTCCTCCGAGGCAGCCCCTAGTCCCGTGCTGCTGCAGCCATATTACCCACAATGCCCCTCTCCAGGCGCTCCACTCGTTGAGGAACAGGTGGCTCATCGCTCGCAGCACTCGGCTCACCACCCTCAGGGGTTAATTGGCTTTTTTTTTCATTTTAAACAGCTCTTTTTCTGCTCAAACGTTCTGTTTCCGCCTGTTTCTTTATTTTCCTGATGTTTGTTCTTGCGTTGCACTCTTCAACCCCCCAAGTTTGCTGCTCATCTTCAGCCCCTGTAGCAGTCGGCATTAGCGGCTCTGGGGTTATGCAAAGCTTATATCATACAGACATCGATGTATTTATGCCTGAGGGAAACTGTTGTGGCAGGAAGAAGACCATTGACACAGGGATTACCACAGGAAGCTGCATTTCCCCCGCTGTAGCAGCAAGAAATAGCAGCATTTAAACATTTAAACCCCACCAGACGACGTCCCCTACAGTTTCATTAAATCTTTATGCTGTGGTTCTCTTACAGTGCCAGAGTCCTGCTGTGTATTTGTGTGTGTTTGTGTGTATTTGTGTGTGTTTGTGGGTGAAAGCTGAGAGGGGGAGTAGAAAGATAGAAAGCTCCCTATCTGAACTCTGGTTTGTGTCTTTCAGACTGAATTGTGCTGTTATTTAGCATCGCTCACGGACAAGACTGCTGTGTGTAATTACAGCAGAAATGGAGGATGGAAATAGTTCTGCCACTACACACACACACACACACACACACACACACACACACACACACACACACACACACACACACACACAATCAGTCAGGACTTTGACTCCCACAGCAACACTGTGCTCCTTATTTGATTTCAAACAGGAGCTGTGTAGGCAGAGTGGTGCACACATGAAGTAAGTACGTGTGTGTGTGTGTGTGTGTGTGTGTGTGTGTGTGTGTGTGTGTGTGTGTGTGTGTGTGTGTGTGTGTGTGTGTGTGTGTGTGTGTGTGTGTGTGTGTGTGTGTGTGTGATCAGCGTACGACTATAATTTTGTTAGCATCACACAACATACATGCCCTGAATGTTAAGCAGGTTTATTCATGCTAGTATTCAAAATACATCCCATAATGAACAAACTGGTGAATAAATCCAATCAATAGTTGTGGGTTTTTTAGTTTTTAGTTTTTTTTAAAGATATATCAGAGACCTAAATAAGAGAGCTGCTTAAAAATCCAATCCTCAAAGTGTCTGAGAGGAATTTAGGGCACGGCTGACTCCTGTTTTCATTATTGATTAAAGTGCAGATTGTTTTCTCAATTAATTTTTGAGTCTTTTGGTCTCAGTTTGAGAAAAGGGTGAATGCCAGCATCATAATTTCCCAGTACTCGGGCCGACACATTTAAATGTTTTATTTTTTGTCTGGCCAAGAGTCTAAAACCAGAAGAAATTAAATTTACTGTGATGGATGACTGACAAACGTTGTTTTAGCTCTGTGTTGCAGCCAGATAAGGAGAGGCTTTGCTGCTCTGCTTCTCTGGGCTCATTTCTCCACTTTCTGGTCTCAGTCCCACTGTGAGAAAAATATGTCTGCATTCACCTTTTACATTCTTACATTGAACATTTTTTTCCTTTTTCCTTTTCTCCTCTTCCCTTCCTCTTGTCAGAAAAATAAAAAGAAATAATTTTACAAGCTCTGTACTGAAACAACAATCCATAAAATAAAATAACCCAGCATATCAGTAATACGAGAAATAAAAGACAAAAAGAAAAAACAAGATTTTACTCTGAATTATTCTTCTTAATCGTGTCACATATCAGTCTTTTTACATTGTAGTCCATAATTATTTTGCCTTTCAATGCTTTTTTGAAACTAAACAGATCTACATAGTTTCACATCATCACTAAATCATCCCATAATATAACCCCCAAATATGGAAAACATCTGTATTTCACATTACTTCTAAAGCCCTCTTAAAGAATAATTTTTTTCCTCTTAATTAAAAAAAATGTTGAGTACAGGTGGGAAGATTTTTATTCTTATACATATATATATATATATATATATATATATATATCACTTTAGATATTTATAGGAGTTTTTTTGGAAGATTTTTACTCATTTTTTAAAAATATCTACAGGAATTTTCTTACCACATTTGGTGGATTTTTTTTTTTTAATAAAACTTTTAAGGGAGAGTTTTAAGGAATTATTGGAATTTTCTTCCTGAAGGTTTTGCAAATTTTCAGAAATTTGGGGATTTTTTTGCAGAATTTTTGGATTTTTTTCAGACAAAGAAACACTATTTTTTGGTTCCTGTAAATGAGGACAACAGGAGGGCTAGTGTTAATTACAGAGACTTTCTTAATCTAGATTAACACATTCCAGCAATAAGAACTAGCAAACACACATCTGATTTAAAACACAAACCGCAGTGAATGAAAACACTGCAGAAGCTCACCATGGTAGATAACGAAGTAAAAGAGAAATGGGAGAAAGAATCAGAAGTGAACATATGAGCAGAAGATAGGAAAGACTGAGTGAAAAACATAAAGCATCACAATCAAAAGACTGGAGGGAATTTAGCTGCAAAGTGAGCATGAGTGAAGTGTGGGGACAGCTAACCTTAGCAGGGAGCTAGAGAGGATGTGGACAACAAGTGTCAAATTCTGCATTATGACTTCTGGGAAAAGAGAATCAGAGATCACACACAAAAGTGGAATATGATTTACCCCAAAGACAGACTATTAAATAACACATTATTCCCATGGTCTTAATGTAAGAATGGATGAACTCTCCGTTAAAGTTCAAAGCAGTTGAATGATGGAATGACAACTTATCCAGCCGACAGAAACAAGGCTCCAATCAGGACAAAATGTAAGAAAAGCTGATGACTGAAAGGACACTAGTCTGCATTTGTAACGAGAGTTTGAGAGAAGGTAGTGTCTACAGATACGGACCCGTACCCGTAGCCTGTGGCCTACAGATACGGCACTTTCCATTTGTCGACAGATACGGACCCGTACGCGAGTCTTGCGAGTCAAGAAGCTGCTAACCACTGCAAACTGTTGAAAGGTAAGCAAAGGTTAAGGTCAGGGTTAGTGTTAGGGTCAGGTTTAGGGTCCATACCTGTAGTACCGATGCTACGGGTCCGTACCTCCAGCGTCTACCGGGAGTCACGTGACCAGATTTTGCGTATCTGATTGGCAAATGGAAAGTACGGGTCCGTACCTCTCGCAACTACCTTGAGAGAAAGGTCTGAATTGGAAGCAGATTTCCATCCAAGCAGACGTGTAAGGTGTGACTGGGGGTCTTCATGTGCAGTCAGTAGTTTAACAGTCAGCCAGCTTGTTGTGGAAACAGAGCTTTGTGTTTCCCTTCAGTACCTCCGCCGCCTGATTAAAGCTCCCCTAACTGAGGTATTACTTGTTTCTTTGAACCCACTTGTGTTAGAATACGTTCTTGCTCTGTCCACGCTGTCCTGTCTCCTCCTCCGAATCATCTAATTGGATTCAACAACACTAATCATCTCCACACTCGGTTCAAAGGCGTCTGTCGTTTGGTGGCAGCTGTGTGGTCGACAGTTTCTTTGTTTCTGCTTTATGATGAGCTTGTTTGATGGAATGAGACGGGACTAGTTTTGGGACTCTTTTTGGTTTGCCTTAAGACAACTGGTAGTTTGCAAAAAGACGTTGGCTGCCAGATAAGAACACTTCTTCTTTGTTTAGTTTTTGTTTGAGTCAGAGAGTTGAGTTTTTAATTAGAACAGGTAAGAGAAGTGTGGTTCTACCTGCTAGAGGTTACTGTCTGTATTCATTTCTTTGGTTTGAGGACCATCTTGTGCTTTCACTTCTTCATATTTGTGTAGTCTCGGTTGATAAATTTGTGTTCATTTCCTGTCTTTTAATAAAACTAGATAAACTTTGACTCACAGTGACTACTAGGGTGTTCCCCTTTGTTACTTCCTTTATCACTACAAGATGACTTTAGCATGAGGTATAAATCTCATGTAGATTACAAATGTAGTCCTGCTAGAAGTTTTAAAACAGACTGTTTTGCTGAGCCTTCTGACTCCTCTGAACCTGCACTGAACCGAGCAGCATTGTGTCAAAAAGAGCCATAATTCCCAGTTTATCAAAAAAAAATTGGTAAAATAGTGCAGCGGGCCGACGTGTCTGGGCCATGGACTGTCCTCTGACGACATCCACTGCTTACTCAAAGCGGATGTGCCCTAAAATATGCATGACTTTCAGCCGTTATGCAATTTAAATGGGTGACTTATATAAAAATGCAGTCCTGTACCGTCGTCATGAGCAGGAAAACTTGTAACACAGAACCCAAAATCAACAGAAGTCTTTTGTGCAGACGGCCGTATTCAGGCCAGCGTTGCGTCCACGCAGCAGCTAGCGAACGTCGCTAATCAAGGCTCATGAGAAAAGAGTCAGCCACAAGTGTCTGTCTTTGAAGGTTGGTGCTGGATTATTTCAGTCAGTCCACTCCAACCCTGTCCACTTTTCTTCTACAGTACTGAAAGACAAAAGCAAATTTTTATATTTGTAATCGTTAATCTACCTTTTATAAAACATAAAATAGCTATAAAAATGTTTAAAAGTGAATCATTTTGTGGAAGATGATAAAAGAAACATTACAACAACGCATTACAAAACAAAAAACCTGCAGAAATCCTATCTACAGATGAAAATGTTAACTCAAGACAAAACGCTTAATTTGTTCATGAATACAACATACTTCACCAAAATCCTGACTAGGTTGTGTTTAAATGACGGTTTCTACTGTGGGGTTTGTCAGATGTCTGTTCAGCTTCTCACTGCCCATCAGTACCTCTGATCCCGTTCTGCAGTGTGCCATTTGATAAGCCTGTTTAGCATTCAAGAGGAATCCTCAGCACTCAAGTACTCCCAGTATTATGCTTTTAACTCGTTCCCCTCAGAGGAGCAGAGGAGTAGAGAGAGAGAGGCAGAAACAGAAGGATCCTTATGGGAAGAGTGAAATTTCGCAGGACAAAAGCGCGTTATTGAATTCCTGTCATGATTCTTGGGATAATAACCTCCACTTTCCAGCCCCCAGGACGCAGTTAAAGGCTTGCACCGTCCCACTCCCGTTGGGCTTCACTGGGTGCAAGTGTGTTAGTGCATGCAAAGCCCTGCTCCGTCCCACCACTTACTGGAAAACATCACCGGGCATCCATCAGCGGTGAAACGACAAACGGTGATCATTCTGTGCATTGGCCTTCACTAATGGCTGGACAAGTCAGAAATGGAGCGAAGCTGTACCTGAGTGCTGAGTCTGCCCTGATGGCCGGCACTGGAGCCATGATGACGCCCGATTGCTGTGTGATTTGAGCATCCTCAGACCCACAGCTCATCAATATCTGTAACACACTGCACTGCAGCAGGACGCAGGCGTCAGCAAGATGAATATTTATCAAAGCCAGAAAAAGGTGCAGGAAACTGTTTATTCGTCACAGAAAACAGGCAGGGCCAAAAACTCTCCTGGCCACATTTTCACAACAATCCTATAATTCAGACACACGGCTGCCAGGGGGTTGTAATGACAGTAGTTTGTACTCCCACCGGTCCGACAGGTGGACCATATGCTGACGCTGATTGGTGGATGGAGAGAAGACCAGGTTTAGCTGAGTGCTCTTTGGATTAGAATAATTGTCGCTGCTAATCTGCTGGGATTCATTAAAACGGTCAGACAGGACAGCTGCAGCCGCCAGGATTATAAAGTGAGGAGAACGACGGCCGAGCGAGGGAGCGGCAGAATGTTCCCTGAAATGTAAGCAAACATGAGGGAGGCTTGATTTTTATCCTCACCCTCATCCCTCCCTCTGATCTCGCTCAGCCCACTGGACTGGCTGAAGACAGGATGGGAGAAAGCATCCCTCCTCCTCCTCCTCCTCCTCCTCCTCCTCGCCTATTAAATCCTCAAGTCTACAGGAGGGATCTCTCATGCGTAAAAGATTACGTAAGGAGGAGAATTTACTCAATTCTGTCCTCATTTCCGTGCGCTGTACACACCAAATCCTCTGCTTTATGCAGCATATTTGACTCTGGCTTTCCACAGTTTCTCGCTCTGGCTTCAGTAACCACATTTTTTTCTTCTCGTGTTTCTTCGCTCTGATTAACTGAGAGGGCGTTTTCGCAACAGGCCACATCAGATGTTCTGGCTCTGATTAGAAGACGGTAAAAATACCTCCATCCTGCCTTCTGTCTCCTCTTTCTGTCCACCTCTCCACTCCGTCTGCCTTTTTTTCCCTTCCTCTAATTTCTCATCCACCTTCTCATTTCTTTGTCCTCGTATGATTAAAGGTTTTGCTTCAGAAAGTATTTTTTTTTATCAAATTCCTCGCTTCGTTGCTATGATTATGCTTTTTTTCTTCTTTTGTCACGCTTTGTCTGCTTTCTGTGAGAGGTCTGTGTTTGATTATAGCCTGGCTCTCTCTGATTACGGCCTCTCGTCTCGGTGAGAGCTGTTGTCTTCCTGCTGCTCTATGTCCTCATCAGGCCGGCTGACCTTGGTGGAAGTCTGGTGTGGTTCAAATGAAAATGGAACAAGTGTGAAAACTTGAGAATATCAACACGGTTCTTATGATTCTTAGGTAAAATTTTACATCCAGAGTGACACTCCATGATTACAGCTGATGATCCGGAGCTAAATTAAAGAATATATTCAGCTTTTTAATATGTGAACATACGGCTGGAGAATAGCTGTGGAGCCCTTGAGCAGAGCGTTTGGCACCGTCCCCAAGAATATCAGTGAGATTTGGTGCCTCTTTTCTCCCGTCTCTCCTGCCTCTTCTGCTGATTGCACTTCCAGAATTATGATTCCTCTGCAGCGCCGGCAGAAATCCATCGGACCAAGGACAATATCAGAACTGGGTGTTATGTCCACAAACCGTGTTACAGGCAGAAAGGAGATCAAGAAATTAATGTTTGCCCAGAGGAATGACTTTCTCCCCTTCTCACCTGCTATTTATTCACAGAGGGAAGAGAAATGAACGGGAACCACTGCATATGACAATAATCATGAACAATCTGGAAGTTTCTGATTAACTTTCTGTTTGTTTTACTTCAAAGGACAAGAGCTCACCAAACAAGAGTGAAACATGCAGATAAGATGTGATACCAAACAGGTAGAGTGAGCTTTACAGTTTCTCTCTAGTAATAAAGCTTGTCTTTGTGTTTCACAGAGCAGGTGCACGCTGCAGATCAGAGCCAAGTCGTCCAAAAAAGATGACAGAGTTAAGGGCTGGCTGCTGAAAAGCCGTGGTGCTGACAAATCAGCCAGGCGGGGGTGTCCAGCCACGGCAGGACCGGAACATGGTCAGAATGACAATGTGACAGAAATGTTTACGTTTTTACTGAACTTATTCCGGACATATAATGAGTAAGTGGTTGATCAGAGTCAGGTGAGAATCTATCCAGCGATGTCCACGTGTTTCAGTCTGGATCTAACTGATCCGCTGGTTGACGTTCCCGTAATATTTCTAAAAACTAAGGAGTGTTTTGCTCCATGGCCTTGTTCCTGTGCTTTCTCTGGCTGGGCAGACATTCTTATCATCATGATCTAATTAACTGGTACACCTGGCCAGTGTCTCTGGAGGATTTAAACCTGCCTGCTTGTGGAGTTGTCAGATCTGTCCCTTAAAGACAAAAGCCAGTTTAGTGAGTGTTTCTTACTTGAACGTACAACGGCCGTGCTGTTATTACCAGGGCTGCGCGCTGTGTTTTATGGTTCCATGTCTGAGGTAATTTGTGTAATTTGTGAAGTCACTGTTTTTAATGTAGCACATTTAAACGGCTGAAGGCTTTACTGCAGAGAAATCAGATTAATCCACCTAACAAGCTGAAATATTTAAGTCAAGGCCTCACAGTGATTTATGATCAGTTTTGTTCTGCTGAACAATTTAAATATTATGGTTAAAACCCTACAAAATTACACATTTAATTTACAAATTAAGTGATTAAAGCGTTAGCTAGGTTCAGACCCTACAGTCCAATTAATGAAGGAAGTTTATCCCGGACAAAATGAAGCATGGAAACCCCAGAAAATCCTTCAGAGCATCCATATTTATGAGTGTAGCGACAGAACTCTGTTAACGCAGAACCAGGTTCAGAGAGAGCAGCGTCTGCCTCAGCAGGTTAAGGAGAGGTTAAAGGGGAGAGAGCAAAACAGCAGAGGCAAATGGGAAACAAACAAAAGCACATAAAGACTGGACTGAAGCGGCTTTGTGCAGCTCCAGAAATACCAGCAGAGAAGAAAACACAAACTACAGAAAGTAGTAACATCCACAGCTGCTTGAGGAAATGAAAAGGATAAAGACAGACATATGAACAGAACAGCCAAGGTGAAGGACGTCGGATAGCCTTTTATTTAGTACAAAACTGTAACAACACTTCAGATGTTTAGATTCGCATCCATCTCACAGCTCCAACAGGAGGTGTCCAGAGGATATTCTGCAGCATGACGACGACAGCAACACTCAGAGCCACAAACAGCTTCTTCAGAGTCCTTCAGCAGATGATTTGTCCCTCAGAGAGTCACAGTATCATCATATTGAGTCAGTGTGGGATCATAAGAGGAGACAGAAGATTAAATCCACAGTAGAGTTGTGGAAACTTCTCCAAGATGCTTGAAACAAACTGCATTTCGAGAACCCTTGAACGCTGAAAACACACCAATTATTGATTTAATTAAAAAGCTATTCATGACTAAACATCCTCAGAGTCTAAAATATTTACACAGAACAACATTTCTACAAACGTTTCAAGGTTTCCTAGTCTTGGAAGAGCTGCATTTATGTGAAGGTTGTTTTAACGTTGTGATCTCCTCAGAGCTGATGATAGCTTGGGTTACTTACATAACGTTTGAAAATGAACTGCCAGCACCTCTGAAGTTTAATAATTACTCCGTTCTGCCCTGTTCGTTTCATTTGTATAAAAAAGTAAAGCGGTTTACTGGATCAATAACTTCTTGACTTTGGAAAGTCGCTGATTCTGAGACAAGCAGCAACTCTCTTCTTATGTTTCAGTTTTTACATCCTCGATTCCTTTCTTCTCCTAGTTTCTTCTTATTTAATCTTTCACTTGAAGCACAAGTGGAGGAATACGAAAAAGGCACGAGGAGAGAGGAATCGAGAAATGAGCCATCCTTAAGTCAGAATTATTGTTTTAAAGCGACATCAGTTACAGGGTCGATATATAATTGTGGGACTTTTGCAACCAAACATCACATGGCATTTTACAGAAAAATTCATCTAAAATATTGAATATTCAATTTATATTGAAAGTTATTTTAATAAGATATTGTAGTGAACCTGATGACATGATAAATCCATGCAGGTCAATCATGGACATCTGCCCTGCATATGACAGCTGCATCATGCCAGCATTCACCTGCACATCTTCTCTCAGAGCTCCTCCACTAAGCTTCCTCTCTCCTCGAGGTGCATTTTAGGAATGGAGACATCCTTAAAGATCCCACGCTGAGGTCGGCTTCCAGGTCACAGGTGGGCGGACGGAGGACAGAGGAGATGAGAAAGCGCAGAATAGAGACATAAAAGGAGCCTATAGTCGTGCACATAACCGAGTCCTTATAGGAAAGTCTGGCCTCTCAGCAGCCATCTTCACTCTGCAGCTTAATGAGGTGTAAAAAGTGCTTTTCCCCTTCAGGGTCTACACCACACATGCACAGTTGCATGACGCTCTGCAACAGCTGATGGAAGACTGGGGTCATCCACGTATTTCCATACTTCTGGGTTACTCACTCATGCTGGCTGAAAATGCAGAAAAATTCAGCGTTTTCTACTCTTAAACTTGTCATCGTCGTCCCTAAAAGTTGTGAAGAACGTCTCCTAACATGAGGAGGAAAAGATTTCTCCGTCGACGGCTGAGTGCTGTCAACAAACAGAGCAGGGACGGCAGCCATGGAGCCCCGGGGACCGTACACGTTTAGTGTGGAAAGCATTTTGTGACAGCTAGAACGCTGCCTAGAATAAAGTTTCACAGTTTGTCCTTTGAGCCTAGCTTCAGCTTACCTCCCTATACGTTTCACATATGAGGATTCAGTCTGACTGCAGTGTGACTGCCACACAGTCCAGCAGAAATCTGTGCACGTGTTCTCAGTCATGTTTGCAGCAGGAGTTATACGGAATCACATGAGTGTCACCAGAAACTGAGTTAGAATGATTTAGATTTGAACTTTGCATTGCTCAACTTGAAAAATTGAAATAAAAAATTTGAATTTAAATCAAGTAATTTGAATTTGGAGAGGCAAATGTGAATTGTGAAAGTTGAATTTAGGAGCTGAATTTTCATTGAGGATTGATTTGAAAGGTTTCAAAGCCTGTACAGGTTTTATTTTCACCAAGATGACGTCGTTTCACAGGCCTCCACCGGTTGGATGTTCTTCCCAGTTTGGCTGTTTTAAAGCAGATTCCAAAATCCTCTCTTAGATTTCTATTCGGCATTCTTGAAGGTAGTGTCTACAGATACGGACCCGTACCCGTAGCCTGTGGGCTACGGTACGGCACTTTCCATTTGCCGACAGATACGGACCGTACGCGAGTCTCGCGAGTCAAGAAGCTGCTAACCACTGCAAACTGTTGAAAGGTAAGCAAAGGTTAAGGTTAGGGTTAGTGTTAGGGTCAGGTTTAGGGTCCGTACCTGTAGTACCGATGCTACGGGTCTGTAGCTCTAGCGTCTACCGGGAGTCACGTGACCAGATCTCGCGTATCTGATTGGCAAATGGAAAGTGCCATATCCGTAGGCCACAGGCTACGGGTACGGGTCTGTACCTCTAGCAACAACCATTCTTGAAGTGATGAGAGTCAGCCAGAAAAACTCTTTGCAACAACATTACTGGCTGTATTTTGTGATGCGATGGCCTGCTAACATGCAGCCTGAGCAGGTGGCTGGAGGTTGGAGGAAATAAGCAGACTGGAAAGCAGGCGAGGTGGAGAGATCTGAGGGCACGCAGAACACGAGGGTTAATCCAATAAGACAAAAAACAATAAGATCAGAAAAGCTGGTTGTACAAAGAGGCTGAGGATGCAGCAAGCAGGGCGGACGGAAGCAGCAGCGACCGGGGATGACCGGGGCTGAGACGCTGCTGGGCGGATGATAGACGGATACGTAGGCTAGTGAACAATCAGAGGAGCATCACGACTCACAGGGAAAAAAGATAGACTAGGTGGGCAGTGGAGACACAGGGAAAAAGGGAAAAACACCAGAAACACAGAGATGAAGAGGCACGACCGAGACCCGTGACACAGCGAGACCCCACGGGAAGGCTGCTAAAGGAAGCTGCAAATGGGAGTCATTTAATCATTCTTTCACTGCAGATGGGTCAAGTTATCAAACATTCTTCTTTTTCTTCTCTCGCCATCTGTCATATCCGTCTCGCTGCATCCACCATTCGCTGCCTTTGATTCCACATGTATCTGCTGTGCCACTCGTCCTCCTCGTTTTAATGAGATCTGTCCTTTCTGGCAGCCGGACCAGCACCCCTGCTGCTGTTATCTCATCCTTTATGAACACTCAGACGACAGCAGTAGTTTATGAAGAAACACGCTTCTAGTGTATTTGCTCTTTACTTTCTTTGTGAACTGACTAATAATTTAGATCATAAAACAATCAGAAAGTAATGCTGAGGGTTTTTTACTAAGACACAACCACTGCCTGAAGAAGCACAGAGACGACCCTCTGATCTATAGGTGGCAGACAGTGTTTCATCTGAGAATGCATCCAAGTGGAGCATCACAGTAAAATTATGTGTTAATTCACCACAGGAGATATGTGATCGTAACCGAAAATTAGTTAATGTAGCCCAGATATCAGTTATCTGCAAAAAAGCCACTATTGTCTATCTTTAACCTATTTTAATACTTTATAAAAGAATATTTTTTCTGTTTGCTGGCGACTAATTTCAGCCCTCGTTGTAAGATTTGAAACAAGCCTGTGGGTTTTCTTCTGATGCTGACAGTAACACCCTTTCCTCTCCACTCCTCACCAGAACCATCTTTCCTTACTTTCCTCTCCTCTGTCTTCATTTAGGGCTCGTTTTGTCTCCTCTCCACCTCCACCCTCTAACTCTAATGCTCACATCTCTGCCTGTTGACCTCTGGCATGGCTGCTTTTACGTCCATACATCACAGCTCGGCCACCCCTGGCTGTTTACGGGTCTCTGTTGCCCCATCTGCTCAGCACCCCTCCACCCCAGCCCCAGCCCTCGTCACCGGTTCTTCTGCCAGCCAGGAAGTCACACAGGAACTACATTTACAAGATGTTTCAAACAGGAAACTGCAGGGAGGGAAATGATGCTCATGTAGGCCAGAGATATGACATGTGAGGCTCTGCATACATGAAACATCACAGCAGAGATGAGACAGGAGATAAGCAGAACTACTGCAACCAGCACCTGCAGAGTTTACATTGAAATGACTGCACTTTAATCAGTTTTATCCCTCTTTAGTGTCATCTGGTGCATCATTACTGCTTTCACCAAACTAAAAGAAGGAATTAAAACAGAGGAAACATGAATATGGAAAATATTATGTAAAACAAATGTCTTCAATTTGTAGTTTTAGCAAGAAAATGTTTAATGAAATCCTTAACATTGTATAATTTTACATATAATGACGTTATTTGGCAATTAGTACATCCTAAAACTGTTCTCTTTAATCAGTCTGGCTCTAAAATCACACACAGTAAACCTGCACAGCTGTCCAGAACAACAGAAAGGCAGCCCACAGACATAAGGTTCAAAAGAAATGCCACACGTCTACATTTTTCAGATTATTCTCAGGATTTAGGCTGTGGTGTCTGTTTAGGCTCTGGCTGCTTTTTTGTTTTGCTTTAACAGCAAATTGAAATATGTTGTTTCATCAACAGTCCAACTATTCTTTTTTAACAGAAAAGTCTCTGGTTTTAATGGGAATTGTCGTTTTGTGGGATAAGACACATTCTTCATTGTTTTGTGCGCAACAAACAACAGAAGACCTTTAAAATTAGATATTGAGAAATGTGTTTTTGCTGGGATGGCTGACACTTGCTGTTCTGATTTGTTTCTATTCTGAGTCTTTCTTGCACACACAGACTCCTGCAGTTTCTGGTTGCTAAGTTTCTGCTGATCAGTGTCCTGTTGGAAGAGGAAGTCTGTCTGCTGTTACGAAACACATTCTTTCACTCGCAGATCGAGAACATGATATAACGTGGGGGAAAATACTGAATGCCGATTATCTTGCAAATTGACTGTGAAGAAGTACATTCACACATGCAAAGGGAAAGCTGAGGAGGAGGAAGAGAATGACCAAAAGGAAACATCTCAGAGCTGAAACGCACTTGAAGGCCGGAGTGTAGGCTTTGGCTGGGTGGGGTCACGGCTGCAGATGAGCTGGACCTTCAGGTCGTGTTTTTCAGCGTGCCACGATGCTTATTCAGCCTTCTCCCTGTGGTGTGCCTGTAGGAGTATCAGAGGCGGCAGCCAGGCCTCCAGGGAATGTTCATTTCATCCAGCTGCTCTTTCATGTGACTGAACTCCTTTCAGCAGCTTCACTCTCTGAATCCCTGCAGAGTTCCACTTTTTGTCAAGGTTAAAGAACGCAGACATAAAACACAGCTGAGTATCTTGCTGGTGAGTGTTTCAGTTGCGTGTAGGGTTTCAGTTTCAGGGAAACCCTGGGGAGCGTTTACGCCGTCCGCCCCACGGGACGGCATCTTCTGATCAAGTCCGGTGTGAGAAAGTCGAAGCAGCTGAAGCGTTCTGCTGCTGCATCACAACCGGAAAACATCACACTCTGTGCAGCTCCTGCTCCTCTGTGTGGCGTGCACGTTCTGTCAGAGGTTACCTGAAATCAGGCTGGGGTTTTCCAGTTTGCAACCTCAGCAGCAGCTTCAGGAAATGGAATGATTAGCAACATTTGCAATTATACAACCCTCAGAACCCACAGGTTTATTTGATGATTTTGCAGAAAACAGTGAAATCCTTTGCAAACACATTACAGAAAAAAGTGTGCTCTAAAAACACATTTTTTGTTCTCATTCTGAGTTTTTGCCTGTCTGGAGTCTAAAGTTTCAGTAACTACAGGTTAAACTGAGGCTCATCTCCTGGACAGGGTCACAGATGCTTCATCACAGCTCAGCGCTTTGCTTAACTTCAGCTGAGCGTTTTAAAGTTCCCTACATGAAGTCCTCTCAGTCCTCGTGTTAACTGACTGGATGTGGGAACTGCCCAGTCTGCTGCCCATTTGGCTTTGAACCCTCACTGCTGTCCTTTTCTCAGCTCTGTGTAAAAGGAAGCATGAATTATTTATGTCTCACTTAACACCTTTAAGGTTCTTAATTATTTTCTTTAACCACACACCTCTTTGCTTCTTCTTAAGCAGCTTTAGGCTTATTTAAATAACGACCGGGTAATCACAGAATGTATATTTGGTTAAACCGTTTATATGAAGCTAAAAAAAAACTTTCATTAAAAATAAAATATATATAGAAAAATCTGTAAAATTACAGATTTTAGCTGTGAATTATAATTATTTCCAGCATTATGCCAATAATGCAAAATTACCTTTAATAATAATAATAATGTTGTGCACCAACTTACACAAAATGAAAACTTTTATCTATAATTAAATGTGTAATGTGTAGCTCTCCCTAGGTTTATGCTCATATTATCAATTTAATGTTTTTCCTCAGAATTATAAGCTAAATCTTATTAGCGTTATATCCATGTGCACTTTTACATCCAAACTCTTCATTCTAGATAAGAAATTAAACCAACTTTGTCATTAAATGGGGAACGTTGGAATCTTTTATTCTCACTCCTGCTGCTCTTATTTTTTTTAACTATATATTCGAATATTGCATATTGTCTCTTAAATATTTGCTCAAGGTCTTTATTTAATGTAAGAAAACTTGCATTTCTGTCAAATCTTCACTTTAGATTACTGTAACAGAGAAAAGGAGGATTTTAGGTTTTCAGTTCCTCCTGAAGCTGAATTATTTGTGAATAACTGGGTCAGTGTTGTAATTTTTGGGGTTTTTTTTATCTGTCTTCCAGAATAAGACAGAATAAGACATGTCTGAGCCAAATCTGTGAAATTTCAAATTCAGAATTTTTGGTCTATCAGTGTACTGAAAGTGTAGGGTTGTAGTTATTCTGGAAAAAAAATATCTAAAATAACAATATTTCACTCCAGAACTTTGGGTTTATACATTTATCGAATGTGTTTGATTGGGGGAAAAAAAGGAAAATCTGTAGAAAAGGAAAAGTTTCTCTTCAAAACATGATGAAAAGGCCTGAAAACTGAATGTTTCTAGCCTAGCCGCGCTAGACAACCCACGGCAATGAATTTAATTCTCTGCCAGGGTGGTCTAGTTACCCTCCATAAGGCTCGAGGCTGGATTCTCCTAAAACTGGCCGGACCAATCACCATGAAGTGTAGAGTCAGAAGGCGGGCGTAACTAAGTGACGACAGAGGCGCGACGATTCTGACAGAAACAACCGGAAACAATAAACCGTTATCTTTAGACTCAGCTTTGGCAACAGCCCTTAAAGATTTGAAGCTAAAATTCAACTTGAAAGACAAACAAAGGACGGCACTGAAGTGTTTCATTGAGAAGAAAGACGTATTTGGACTTATGCCGACGGGATATGGCAAATCCTTAATATACCAGTTGGCTCCGCTGGTTGGGAAGCTAATAGGACTTAGCCACAATCTGCCGGTGCTCTAGGAACTACATCAGCCTATTCATTGCACTGATTGGTTGTATACCTACCCAATTGCTGCAGAGTGATTTGAAAGACAACCTTTTAGCCCACCTCCCTCCCTGTCGAGCGTTCCTAGACCCTTGTGCCTTCAGAAACATGGGTCTAGCACGGCCAGGCTAGAATGTTTCTGCACTTCACTTGAATTAAGAGATTTTACTTTAATTTTTAGGAAGAATTTTTCAGGCTTTTCTTTGACTGACGTTGCTGCCAGATGTTGAAATCTCAGAATTTTAGATGCAATGTTCAGAATCATTTTTGCCCATTTTCCAAAATCCAGTATCTTTGGAAACTTGTGGCTTTCCACTGTGATGTAAAAAGAAGTTTGGTGTCTTTGAACGTTGTTTGGCAGCTCAGCATGACTTTGTGATGACTGACCTCCGTCCTCATCCTGAAGTGAGCGATTCATGTCAGAGCGCCTCAGGTGGAGTCCTGACAGAGATCTGCTTCTTCCTTCTGCCCACAAAGCTCAGTTTGACAAGAAAATCCTGATGAACTGTCTCAATTTGAAAAGTCAGCTTTTAAAAAAACCAACATGACTCACTTCAAATGTTTTTCTTCAAACAGAACTCATCATTTCTCTGGTGTGATTTCAGCATCTGATGGTTTGTTATTGCTGTGTTTCATAGACAGAAACTAACATCTCACGTTCAAGATTTAAATTAATGCCTCTGTAATTAATAAAATAAAATAGTGTCCAGGTTCTAGCATGTCATTTAACCCTCCTGTTGTCCTCATTTACAGGCACCAAAAAATATTGTTTCCTTGTTTGAAAGAAAACCAAAAATTCTGCCAAAAAATTCCCCAAATTTATAAAAATTTGCAAATTTTTCAGGAAAAAAAATTCCAAAAATTCCTTAAAAGTTTCCCTTAAAAGTTTTATTAAAAAAACAAAACAAATTTGGCATGAAATAAAAAATAAAAAAATAAAAAATGAAAATTGTAGATATTTTCAAAAATGAATTAAAATCTTCCAAAAAAAATCCTAAAAATATCTAAAATGATTACATATATATCAGAAAAAGTTCTAATATTTTCTTATATATAAATATTAGAATTTTTACTGATATACGCTATATTGCCAAAAGTATCTGCTCACCCATCCACATAATCAGAATCAGGTGTTCCAATCTCTTCCATGGCCACAGGTGTATCAAATCAATCACCTGGGCATGCAGACTGCTTTTACAAACATTAGTGAAAGAATGGGTCGCTCTCAGGAGCTCAGTGAATTCCAGTGTGGAACTGTGATAGGATGCCACCTGTGCAACAAATCCAGTCGTGACATTTCCTCGTTCCTAAATATTCCACAGTCAGCTGTCAGCTGTATTATAAGAAAGTGGAAGTGTGTGGGAACGACAGCAGCTCAGCCACCAAGTGGTCGGCCACGTAAACTGATGGAGCGGGTCAGAGGATGCTGAGGCGCATAGTGCCAAGAGGTGGACAACTTTCTGCAGAGTCAATGGCTACAGACCTTCAAACTTCATGTGGCCTTCAGATTAGCTCAAGAACAGAGCTTCAGCAGAGAGCTTCATGGAATGGGTTTCCATGGCCGAGCAGCTGCATCCAAGCCGTACATCACCAAGTGCAATGCAAAGCGTGGGATGCAGCGGTGTAAAGCAGCCACCACTGGACTCTAGAGCAGTGGAGACGCCTTCTCTGGAGTGACCAATCACGCTTCTCCATCTGACAATCTGATGGACCAGTCTGGGTTTGGTGGTTGCCAGGAGAACCATACTTGTTGGACTTCATTGTGCCAAGTGTAAAGTTTGGTGGAGGGGGGATCATGGTGTGGGCTTGTTCTTCAGGATCTGGGCTTGGCCCCTTAGTTCCAGTGAAAGGAACTCTGAATGCTTCAGCATACCAAGACATTTTGGACAATTCCATGATCCCAACTTTGTGGGAACAGTTTGGAGCTGGCCCCTTCCTCTTCCAACATGACTGTGCACCAGTGCACAAAGCAAGGTCCATAAAGACATGGATGACAGAGTCTGCTGTGGATGAACTGGACTGGCCAGCACAGAGTCCTGACCTCAGCCCGATAGAACACCTTTGGGATGAATTAGAGCAGAGACTGAGAGCCAGGCCTTCTGGTCCAACATCAGTGTGTGACCTCACAAATGAGCTTCTGGAAGAACGGTCAAAAATTCCCATAAACACACTCCTAAACCTTGTGGACAGCCTTCCCAGAAAAGTTGAAGCTGTTCTAGCTGCAAAGGGTGGACCGACGTCATACTGAACCCTATGGATTAGGAATGGGATGTCACTGATGTTCATATGAGAGTCAAAGCAGGTGGGTGAATACTTTTGGTAATACAGTCTACCTGTAATCACCTGTAAACCCTTTTTTGGAAGATTTTTATTCATTTAAAAAAATATTTACAGGAGTTTTCTTGCTAAATTTGTGGGATTTTTAATTTTTTAAATAAAAGGTTAAATGGAAAATTTTCTTCCTGAAGGTTTTGCAATTTTTTGGAAATTTGGGGATTTTTTTTGTTGAAGTTTTGGGTTTTTTTCAAACAAGTAAACAATATTTTTTGGTGCCTGTAAACGAGGACAGCAGGAGGGTTAAAGAAAGCAGCAGCATGCTGAATGAAAGCAGCATTCTGGAGAGGTTCCAGTCAGGTTTGGGTAGAAAACCTGAAGATGGTTTCAGCTTCATCGGGTTTCTTCTTTGTTCATAACCTTGAATGTCATTCCATGTATGAAGATGTGATAATTATTAGCATCACAATTGTATTTTTTATGGTGTTTTTCTCACAATGAACCCATAAACCCAAACACCTCTCAAATTACCCAACACAAGCAGTCCAGCAGTGAGCTGAGCCCACAGTAAAGTGGCACTGGGGCTGATTTAAACAGTCACTGTGTCTCTGTGATTACACTTGTCTTTTCTTCACTTCTTCTTTTACCCTGGAGACTCTCCTAACCAACCCCGGCTTTGTTGTTGCTCCGTCCTGCATACAAAGTAGTCCAACCAAGCATGAGATGGTTGTAAAAATGTTATCTCACATACTGGTGACCTTTCAGGGGCATGGTGCCAGCGAAACACTCCAGCTGAAAGCCCTGAATGGATCAGTGATGACCCATGTACCCCCTCCCAACCCTACTGGTTGTCACACTTGGATGACTGCAGAGAAAGACCTTCTCATTCCAGGCTTGTAATGGCAGCCTCTGGGCAGCCTGAAGCAGGAAGTCAGACACATACTGGGGGGAAATGGGGGGAAAGCTGCAGTCTCAGTGAAGACATGTTTTTGAGAAAATATTTCCTGTCACTGCAAAGTCTGAAATCAATCCCAGGAGAGAAAATGAGAATGGAAGAGGCTGCTACAAACTCCTATGTGGTTGAAAAATAGAACTCTGCACATAGGAGACACAGTTTTGGTTAGAAATGTCAGAGAGCTGCAGAGTTTTAACAGAAGACAGAAAAGTCAAATAACCAGAACATTTACAGTGTTAGTGTTAGGTTGTAGCAGTAACAAGTTTTCCTTATTTTATTCCACAGCTTGTTGCTAAACAGCTAAACAGCAGGGAGAAGAACATTTTTTCCCTTAAACCCAACTTTATTCAGGAGAAATGTTAACAAAGTTTCATAAAATACGAAAAGACTTTAAAAAATAGCACTGATGACGTTTCTTATTGTTTTTATTGTCACCAAATCCCTCAAAAACACCACCACATTAAATTAACCCTCCTGTTGTCCTCATTTACAGACACCAAATATATTGTTTCCTTGTCTGAAATAAACCCAAAAATTCAGCAAAAACATCCCCCAAATTTCTGAAAACTTGTAAAATCTTTAGCAAGAAAATTCCAATAATTCCTTAAAAGTTTCTCTTAAAAGTTTTATTTAAAAAAAAAAAATGAATTTAGCAAGAAAATTCTTGTAATTATTTTCAAAAAATGAGTAAAAATTTTCCCAAAAAATCCTAAAAATATCTAAAGTGATTACATATATATCAGTAAAACGTCTAATAATTTCTTTAAGAATATTCAGAAATAAATCAACCAAGTACCAGTGCAGCTCTGTTATAATACACTGAATTATACAGTCACTCAGGCATTCAGACGATCAGCTGCCCACTTATTCACTTTCAAACAACCTACTAACCAGATTCATGTGGACGTGTTAATGAACACCCCATTGGCTTTGCTCATAATTTCATTCATAATGCTTCTCCTGCTGCTTCTCCTGCCTCTCAGCATATTGCTCCTCTGGCAGCTCCACCAACCCAGACTCCTGTTGTTCTGGTTTCTGATTGCCGTACCTCTCTTTGGCTTGTCTTTTCTTACATCCCACCTCTTTGCTACAGTCGTGGGAGACTCATTGTGCTCCGAGCTGAATGTTCTTCTGCTGCTCAGGTTTATTGTAAAGCAGCGCTTATTTTTAAAAAAATATATATTTTACAGTGTCTAATGTGTTCATACCTGATTTGAGATTAATAGAAATTTGACAGGTAAAATGTTAATCAGCTCACACAAAGCTCCCTCTGATTCATGCTTAATACAAAACATTTACATTTTGGGTTTTCACTTCCCAGATGTGTTACTACCAGTTATTTGGAAGGAGAAACTGAAACATCAGCTGACCTTCTGACAGATGTCTCTATCAAACGTGAAAGTTGAAAGTCACCTGAAAGGTTGCTCAGACCACAGAAGTGTCTGTTTTCTCCTGCTTTCTTTTCATAGTGACCGATAAAATCCACCGTCACTTTTATATAGACAGGAGCAGCTACTGAAAAGATGAGCATGAGCAGCTCCTCAAGAAGGGAAGAAGTTCAAGTATGTCAGGATCTTATTCACAAGTGATGGAAAATGGAGTGTGAGATGGACAGGAGGATTGGTGCAGCGTCAGCAGTAATGAAGGGAGCTGAACCTCAAGGAGAAGATCTCAGTTTACCATCCATCTACGTTCCAACCCTCACCGATGGTCATGAGCTCAAAAGAATGAGATCGTGGATACAATTCTACAATTCTACAATTTCATTTAGCAGACGCTTTTGTCCAACACAAGCAAGAATTCAGACATAAGGAAAAACCTGTAGTAAGTGCATAAAGTGCTTCAAGTGTGATTGGTCAAAGGTGTTGCCATCAAGTTGCAGAAGAATTGCCAAATACCCCCTTTTTTTTCCAACTTTGTCAGCGCTAAATAAGTGCTGGGTTTTGGACCACCTGACTTATTCTACCCCTAAGGTGGAGTCAGATTAAGTGCCTAGGTGTTCTCTGAACAATTGAGTCTTCAGTTGTCTCTTAAAAGTAGAAAGGGACTCAGCAGAACGCACAGAGTTTGGTAGTTTACAAGTGTCTGAAATGAGCTTCCTCTGTAGGGTGTCTGGGCTCAGCCTTAGAGATAGGAGGAGAAGATCAGACATCTGGAGGGAGCTCAGAGTAGAGCTGCTGATCCTTTACCTCTGAAGAAACCAGGGGAGGTGGTTTGGACATCTGATTCAGATCCTCCAGGGAGACTTCCTTTGGAGGTTTTCTGAACACGTCTGGCTGTATTTCATCTGGCCTGGGAACGCCTCAGGATCCCCCAGGAACAGCTGGAAAGTGTTGCTGGGTGGAGAGACGTCTGGAATGACCTGCTTCATCTGCTGCCTCCACGACCCGGCCCGCCCCGGATAAGAGGAAGAAGATGGATGGATGGATGGATGGACAGACGGACGGATGAATGAATGATGGACGGGATGGATGGATGGATGGATGGATGGATGGATAGATGGATGGATGGATGGGATGAATTTCATGAAGATTTCACCAGAGGATGAATCCTACTTTTAGACTTTCCTGCTGATTCCATGTAAAGGTCAACTGAAATGTTTCAGGGATTGGCTCATAGTTGTTTGTAAAGTACGAATGTCTCACAGATAAATATCCCAAACTTTATTCACTTTGGGCCCATTACAACATATCCAGTACTTTTGGTACCAGGCCAGTGGAAGCAAAAACCACTATGACATAGTTTCATCTCCCACTGTATGTTTTTATGAACACGCTAAACCAAACCATCCTCAGCATCAGTCATTCCTCACTGAAGCATGTTAGCATGTTGACATGTAGCTCAAAGCATCACTGTGCCTAAATTCAGCCTCACTAAACACATTACAAGACGATGAAAAATGTGACGATGCTTGCAGAGTTGCTGAGGGGCATCATGGTAGTTTGACCAGCATGCATTTTGTAGACTCGGAGAAGGTTCCCTATTCCTGGGGAACCCTGGAGATTCTGCGAACGCTGCAGGAGTGCTATGAGCCAATTCTGGTCTCTGTACAAACATAGTGGAGAGCTGTGATTTGTATTTCCTCTGCCACAAGATTAAACCATATTCCCGTATGGTGCAGGTACGGCTCCGCAAGGTTGGCCCTCGTCTTGGATTTCTGGTTTGTTGCATTCACCATGGACAGGATCTCCAGCAGGTGTTTGGGAGAAAGATCTCTTGCTAGGGAAATACAGCGATTGGTCGGCGAGGAACAAAAGATGTGGGTTTTGCAGGGATGATGTAATAGAAATTCTATTTGTTGGGCTTATCTAACAGGATGCCGGAGTCACGGGAAAGTTGGCCGCGGAGAGAACAGGGTGCAATGGCGAGGTTGTGGCTTCTTATTTGGAGAGAACCGAGGAAGGAAAAGTGGACAGAGAATGTGAGATTGTCCCGAGTGCCGAAATGGTTTGGGTGGCAGGAAAGATGGCGGGAAA